>NC_088227.1:25512993-25712993 GCF_036934945.1 Oncorhynchus masou masou
CCGGTGATTGTACGTTCGCCAATAGAACTGAGGGTAGAGGTAGTTTATGCACTCACCGTTTCCTCTGCGTGCCCTCCTCTCTTAACAGGACCTGAATAACTGTAATATACTAGGTTTCTTGGAGTCGTGGCTGAACAAGGACATTGATAATAAACATCTAGGTGGTTTTTCTATGCATCGGCAGGACAGAACATCAGTGTCTGGTAAGCTCAAGGGGAGAGGTGTGTGTCTCCTTGTTAACAGTTGGTGCGCCAGCTCTAATATTAAGGAAGTCTCGAGGTTCTGCACGTCTGTTAGAATACCTCATGATAAGCTGTAGACCATATTATTTAACAAAAGTGTTTTCATCTATATTTTTCTTAGCTGTCTATATACCACCCCAAACTGATGCTGGCACTAAGAACGCACTCAATGAGCTGTATAGGGCCAGAAGCCAACATGTAAATGCTCACCCAGAAGCAGAAGCGTTGGTGATGGCCTGGTGATTTTAATGCAGGAAAACTGAAATCCGTCATCCTTTCAGATGAAGGGCACTGCATTAGGTGAGGGAACAAAATCTCCTCACAGGAACCACTGACAGGGTCAGGGAGTCAACTTAGTGTATGTAACCTTCTGACTCACTGGAATAGTGATACAGATAATTATATGTGTAACAATCTGTCTGTAAACAATTGTTGGAAAATTACTCGTGTCATGCACAAAGTAGTTGTCCTAACCGTTTTGCCAAAACTATAGTTTGTTAAGAAGAAATATGTGGAGTGGTTGAAAAACAAGTTTTAATGACTCCAACCTAAGTGTATGTAAACTTCCGACTTCAACTGTATCTACCTCCAATTACCTAGTACACCTGTATATTGACTCTGTACTGGTACCCCGTATATAGCTAAGTTAACATTTACTTGTGTTTATTATTACGTATTTTACTTCTCTCTTTTTTTTTCTCTGCTTTGTGGGAAGGGCCCGTAAGTAAGCATTTTACTGTTAATATACACCTGTTGTTTACGAAGCATGTCACAAATAAAATTTGATATGGTTTGGGTGCAACAGACTGGTGAGACTGTCTCTGTTGCCCCTGCAGCATCTGTCTTGGACAGTTTCCATGGTAACCCACTCACTGATAGCATCTCAATGGAGACCGTAGAGCAGGAATCAACTACAATCAGTCACAGGCTATACATTTTTTTTTTTTACTACAAATAATTTGTAGACTGCAAATTGACTGCAAGAATCCCAAACAAATATAATAGACTTATACAATAATTTCAAACCTTGCTTAAAATTGTATATGATCACGTGTCTCTCTATTGTGCATGGGAATACTTAGGAATAGATTTCCAAAATTAAAATTAATTTAAGCTGATTTCCTGTTTTTTTTTGTCTTATGTTCAACAGTATATTTTTTTAAATAAATAATTGCCAAGATTGCCAAGATTCAGCCTATGGCCCGCCAGTTGGAGAACACTGCCGTAGAGGAATCTCAGTCTCCTAGGGCGCAGGATGATGAATAGATTCACATTCTATGTTTCCCTCTTTCATGAATACAACTCCCACAAGGACCATGGAGAAAATGTACACACTTTCCATTATGTGTCTGTAGAAAGGAAAATTGACTTTCCCTCTCTGACTAACACTGCATGACCTAAAGTATCTTTACAGTATGTGTACACCTGCTTGTCCAACATCTCATTCCAAAATCATGGGCAAAAATATGGAGTTGGTTCACCCTTTCCTGCTATAACAGCCTCCACTCTTCTGGGAAGGCTTTCCACTATATATCGGAACATTGCTGCTATGACAGCCTCCAATCTTCTGGGAAGGCTTTCCACTAGATGTCGGAACATTGCTGCGGGGACTTTCTTCCATTCATCCACAAGGGCATTAGTGAGATTGGGCACTGATGTTGGGCGATTAGGCCTGGCTCGCAGTCAGCGTTCAAATTCATCCCAAAGGTGTTCTACGGGGTTCATGCCAAAGGTGTTCAAGTTCTTCCACACCAATTTCAACAAACTATTTCTCAATGGACTTTGCTTTGTCCACGGGGGCGTTGTCATGCTGAAACAGGAAAGGGCCTTCCCCAAACTGTTGCCACAAAGTTGGAAGCACAGAATCATCTAGAATGTCACTGTATGCTGTAGCTTAAGATTTCCCATCACTGGAACTAAGGGGCCTAGCCCGAACCATGAAAAAGAGCCCTAGACCATTATTCCTCCTCCACCAAACTTTACAGTTGGCACAATGCATAATGGGCAGGTAGCGTTTTCCTGGCATCCGCCAAACCTAGATTCGTCCATTGGACTGCCAGATGGTGAAGCGTGATTCCTCATGATGCTGCCACCACCATGCTTCACGGTTGGAATGGTGTTCTTCAGCTTGCAAGCCTCCGCCTTTTTCCTCCAAACATAACGATGGTCATTATGGTCAAACAGTTGTATTTTTGTTTCATCAGAACGCGTCTCCTTCCTGAGCGGTCTGCGTGGTCCCATGGTGCTTATACTTGCGTATTATTGTTTGTACAGATGAACGTGGAGGTGCACCTGTGGATGTATTTCAAGGCTGACCTTCAAACTCAGTGTCTCTTTGCTTCAGGCGTTTGGAAATTGCTCCCAAGGATGAACCAGACTGGTGGAGGTCTACAATTTTGGCTGATTTAAAAAAATAATAATAATAATCACATGCTGTCAAGCAAAGAGAGACTGAGTTTGAAGGTCAGCCTTGAAATACATCCACAGGTGCACCTCCAATTGACTCAAATGATGTCAGTTAGTCTAGCTTCTAAAGTCATGACATAATTTTCTGGAATTTTCCAAGCTGTTTAAAGGCACAGTCAACTTAGTGTATGTAAACTTGTGATACAGTGAAATAATCTGTCTGTAAACAATTGTTGGAAAAAATTACTTGTATCATGCACAAAGTAGATGTCCTAAAAGACTTGCCAAAACTATAGTTTGTTAACAAGAAATTTGTGGAGTGGTTGAAATTTTTTTTTTATTGACTCTAACCTAAGTGTATGTAAACTTCCGACTTCAACTGTAGCTACCGAAAAATTATCTGAGGGGAAAAGGTTGGTCACTCAACAACACATTCATTGACATGACGTCATCCTAGCAGCTAGCTAGCTAATGTTAAGCTCTGTGTTTTTAGCTTGCTAAATAATTATGAGATCATTTTTGCTTGCCTTGTTATTTAACTAGGCATGTCAGTTAAAAACAAATTCTTATTTACAATGACGGCCTACCGGGGAACAGTGGGTTAACTGCCTTGTTCAGGGGTAGAACAACAGATTTTTACCTTGTCAGCTCTGGGATTTGATCCAGCAACCTTTCGGTTACTTGCCCAAAGCTCTAACCACTAGGCTACAGTATTTCTGTATGGTGGACTCAATGTCTTGTACTGTAGTTGAGTAGCCAGCCTATGCTACCGCTCAGTTGTTGCTGTAATAGGCCTACATGTTTCTCCTTTGCATGGTGTTTTGATGCAGGTTTAGTTTTTTTGTTATTCATTCTCAAGCTTTAAAACCCGAAGCCAGACTGCAACATTTTAGTAGCCTAGCTAGTACTGTGGTATGTACACTTTCCCTCTACTATGCGTTGTAAACTGGACACATGAAAGCAGCACAATTGAAGTTGAATTCACTGCATCAGGCTGTAATTTCATAAACTGTTGACTAATTTTTACTGGTTTGTGTGTCCTGTTGTCTATTGTTCTTTAGTAGTGATTTACAATGCATTCAGAAATGTTTCAGATCCCTTGACTTTTTCCTCATTTTAAAATTTAGTAAATAGTTTTCAATCTACACACAATATCCCATAATGACAAAAAGCAAGAACTGGTTTTAATTTATAAATAAAAATTTGATGCCATATTTACAACCTGTACCCTTGCACATTGACACATTGGAGTTTGGTACTCCTTGTATATAGCCTCGTTATTTTGTTTTTATTTTATTTTCTACTTTTGTTTTATTTAGTAAATCTTTTCTTAACTATATTTCTTGAACTGCATTGTTGGGCTTGTAGGCAAGGGCTTGTAGGTAAGAATTTCACAGTAAGGTTTACCTACAACTGTTGTATTTGGCAGATGTGACAAACCCAATTTGATTTTATTGCATTTTCTGTAGGTTTCAGCAATGAGCTGTTGGAACCCGAAACTTGGCCGTTTAGCCTTCAACATGTTTAAACTGTCGGTCCGGTAGCAGATTCGGTCAGTGCTATTCGTGATGATATGATATAGTGCACTGGCTTGCTCATGTGTTTGTGGTTCTGGGAGGAGGGTTATGTGTGCGTGTGGCAACGCACTGCCGTTTGGTGTGAAGCATGTTGGCACTGCTTGCTGTGACTAGTGCAACGCTGCCTGTATGGTAGGGGGTTGGGGTCGACCGATTAATCGGAATGGCCGATTTCAAGTTTTCATAACAATCGGAAATCGGTATTTTTTTGTGTGCCGATTTTAAAAAAAATTTTTTTTTAAGAAAAATATTTTGAATGTAATTTTTTTACAGCTTTTATTTAATCTTTATTTAACTAGGCAAGTCAGTTAAGAACACATTCTTATTTTCAATGACGGCCTAGGAACGTTGGGTTAACTGCCTCGTTCAGTGGCAGAAAGGGGCGGCAGGGTAGCCTAGTGGTTAGAGCGTTGGACTAGTAACCGGAAGGTTGCGAGTTCAAACCCCCGAACTGACAAGGTACAAATCTGTCGTTCTGCCCCTGAACAGGAGTAGATAAAGCATGTCTGGTTGGAGGGGTGTATGCTGGGCAAAGAACCGTCAGAAATCTCTTCCAATACTCATTGCCTGTGAGCATCAGGGTTGAGATGTCTCCACGTGGCATTTTCCTGTAAAGATTAGAAGAATGAGTAAAGTTAGAAAATATTTAAACACACTTTGCTTTAGGTTACTAGTTAACAAAAAATCATGTACGTCATATAAAATATATTCACCCCACCCAGTATTGTAATCAGAATTTACCAGAAAGCATGTAGTCCTTGGCTCCGACAGTGTAGTAGTGTGGGATCAATAGCATCTCATTAGTGTGCAAGATCATGAGAATCAGCTGTAGATATGATGGAAGTGCATGCAGAGGGTTGCAGAGGGTTGCAATTCCATTGAATTGGGGATAGTTTAACTAAAATATGCCTCAAGACCTAAAATTGCCTTGTGCGTGTCCCACAAAAAAGGCTCACTGTAATTACTTCTTTGATGAATTTAAGCAAAATTCCCCAAATTCCCGGGCTCAACTTTCCATGGAAAATATACCGGAAAGTTTCCGACCCTTTGCAACCCTAAGTGTTATCCTGTTCAACATTAACAATGTTGAATTGCAGCCTGCATTGAAGTAATGCCATCGGGGAGCTATTTACAAGACTGCCTTGGAGGTTGCAGTATAATAGATAGATAGCAAGTCATCTATTGCCTCGAATGGCCAAACACCTCAGCACAAACTAAAATCATCACTATGGTGTATTGAACGCTTTAATCAATCTCTATGAATCGATGATTCTCCTTTGTGTCTTTCTCAATCAATCAGGCACAGCCACATACAGCCTCCAAGTGCTGCCCCCTTCCATTACAACTGTTGGATTTTCAATTCCAAGCAACGAGAGGTCTCAATCTCCCAGAATAAAAAATGTTTGAGAGAACCAATCAATGCGTCCGCTCAATTTCTGAACAAATATTGCATTAACAAACCGCCTTCTGTCCAGACCAGTGAGTCTGTGTAATCTCTTCCTCGCTGTGTGGTCACATGGGTTGTGAGCAAGGCTAGAGGTCTACTCCAGCAGAATAGCAACGCTTACATATCGAACACACCATCTGAGTGGCACTGAATATTGAGCCAGGTGTTGAAGGAAAAAAGTTACATTTCCTTCTGACATCATCTTCCCCTAAGCTTCTAATCTTTTATGATTGCATTGAAGAAATCAATTTCCAATGGCTTTCAATAAAGTGAAGCTTATTAAGTCGGCTCCAGGTTGATTCCATGCCAGCATGACACCTTCAGTGTGTAGGTACAAACCTTTTTCATTCAAAGCAATCGATGAGCACCAGTGTTGCTCCTCATCTGCCAATCAGGGATCTGGCTTCCCTTGTCTACAAGTTACATTCGCAAAAGTACAGAATTATAGGGTATGGATGCAGGCACGAAGGGTAATTGGGGGGCATCAGGTGCAAACTGTTAATGAATTAATTGCCTTAGGTGTCTACTCACTTCGATACATTATATATATTTATGAGATAGCTTTCCACAAAGGACCTCCGCATCGGCCGTTCTTAAATGTGTGGGGCTAACTCATAAATGATATGCAAAATATGATATGGACACTTGAACAATGGTCTAAATTTGGCCTGTAGGAAGGAGGTAATCTAGTTGTTTAAAACGTTTAAAACGATATGGCTTCTCTTTGGAGCAATTTGTTGTCATAATCAACTCCTCTGCGTGGTGGATTTTTTTAAATCCCGACGCAACACAATTAATGATTAATGATTAGTGATTTTGTTCTAGAAAGTGTTTCACACCACGGCGTACTTTCAAGGTGCGGGATGTTTTTCCAATATAAATCTTATTGCAAGAACATTGTAAAATATAAATTACTACTTTAGTAGTGAAAGTTATACATGACTTTAACTCGTATGCCCACAGACTTCTAGGACCTATAAGTACATTTTGTTATCTTCCTACATGATCTACCTGAGAAACATCCTTTTATGAATGTCTCTTTTCTCTCTCTGACCACATCTGATCAAACCAATATGTTTGGTAGATTTCTCGATCGTTTTCTAGGTAAATAAAAGGTGGATTCTGGACGGCAGAATGCAAAGAGGAGTCTGATAGTATATGTAGTATATGCCAGTGCTTATTGACGAAGACGTGATGCCATTACGGCTGTCATTGAAAGTAAGTAAACAGTTTACAGAAAACTGTTTCTTCGTTTTTTTTGGTTGGGATTTATTAAGTAACTGGCTTCAGTTCAAGCTTTTAACTTGTTTTGGAGCTTCATCAAGCCAGGTCTTGGGGTGTTCTCGAGCTGAAATGCTCAAGGAGAGAATTTTTATTGTCCATCGTATTCTTCCTCTGTGTCACAGATATGCAATGCAGTCTATGAAGTTGGCTGACTAGTAAGTAAACTTATTTTTAGGGGGAGAGGATGGTACAGTAACTATCATCCGTCAGTATGGTATTTTCATCTGTAGGTTTTCTGTAGTATTTAGAGATTATACATTTCTTAGGTTACAGAAAAGGGACAGAGTTGATATTATTTTCCATAGTGAAGGAAATTGATTGTACCCTAGAGTTAATGTAGTTAAGAGATTCATTTTAATTTAATTTCGGATCCCGTCCAGATCATAAAGAAATCGTCTACATCAGGGGTGGGAAAAACTCCAGTCCTCAGGGGCCTGATTGGTGTCACACTTCTGCCCCAGTCCCAGCTAACACTCCTGATTCCAATAATCAACTAATCATGATCTTCAGTTTAGAATGCAATTTGTTTAATCAGTTGCGGATGCTAGGGATGTGGACAGAGTGTGACACCACTCCTGCCCTGAGGACTAGAGTTGCCAATGTCTGGTCTATAGCGGGTCCAATATTTGACATGCTCTTTGTATGGATTATTTTCATAAATTTAAATCCAAAGATATTTGCTGTTCCAAAGGTCTGTAGGTAGTAATATTAGTCAAATACAAAATAGTTTTTAGTGAGCACTAGTTGCACAAGTTCAATTATATAATTTGAAGGCACAAGGCATCCGTGGTCGGAGAGGAAGAATTTGAGGGCCTCCATCATTCGTAATATTGGTATATAATGATGAGACACCGAGTGACTGGCCAATTTCCTTCATTAATAACTGGTATACTGTGTATTTTTGATATAAAGTCAGTGGTGTCTTTTAAACAGGATGGCAACTGCATGTTGGAAGAATGTTAAACATGCTTTTTACATTTGTATCACACGTTTTTTTTTTTTTATCATTCAAGTTTGTCCGACACACTGAACTCTTCCACTGCTATATCTATCGCTATATCTGCCATCATTGAAGTTGTTTGTGTTGACGAGGGGCGTTGTGCAAAATAGTTAACAGCGATTGAATCGTCTAACCAATCAGAGTATCAGAATTTTCAAAACGTTGATTTACTTACGTGTGTTCAGGCTCTGGTCCAACCCATCAGTTTCTGGGACCAATCAGACAATTCATTTTCCCATTCACTGTTTTGGTGGTGCTCATAAAATGTATCAGAACTTTAAAAGTAGCAGAGAGCTCACTGTAGTCTGACAACAGTGAATAGAGGAGAGAGACAAGGCCATGTGCAGGGAACATTTCATAACATCTTGTCTTTTGCACAGTGGTGAAAAGAGGAAGAACAATGAAAAGGAGAGTTTCACTGCTTTGTCGTCACTCACAACCTGGAGACAGGTTCACATACTATACATGCCAGACTTAGAAAGTGAGGTTTTTGCGAAAACAGACTTCTAAAGTTCGGTATTTACAGTATGTGAACCTGTTTTGAGGTTGGGAGTGAAAACCACATAAAATCGAATCAAAATGTTTTGTCACATGCGCCGAATACAACGTGCTCTTCCCAACAATGCAGAGTACAAAAAAAATTATAACTCAGAGGAAAAGCATACACAAGAATGGGGCTATACAGAATGGGGCTATATGTAGCAGTACCAGATCAATGTGCAGGAGGGGTATGATGCATTGGCGTGGTAAAGTGATGAGGCATCAGGATAGGTAATAATAAGAGAGTAGCCTTCAGAAGCTTCTCAATGTACCAATCCTCTCTCGTCTCTCATCAACAAATAGCTGACATTTTTAAAGTATTAGTGTACCTCTGCCAGTATATTTTCTCTCTCTATTGACTACCCAGACTACTAGTTAATTTGATTCACACTGAAAAGTATTTTTTCCTTCGAGGTCGGACTGAGCCTTAAGTGTGTGTGGAGCCTGTCGACTAAAAGCCAATAAATGGTAACACTTTATTTTAGGGGTACCTAATTGACCATTTATAAGGCATATATAAATTGTGTATTCACTGTTTATTAATCATTACTCCCACAATTTACTAATCATTTAAGTATTTTTGCAGTCCCTAATCTGAAGTGAGCGCTTTATACTTTATAAGTACTTTATAAATGTGTTGATTGACCAGTGTGATTTCTCACAGAAGCATGGGCATGTCATTGGGATACATTCCGTCAGTATCTATATATACAAGGGTGACTAACATTTTACAAATGTGGGAGTAATGATTAATAAATGGTGAACACAATTTATAAATGGTTTATTAGGTACCAGGGGTGTCATGCACCCCAAACATCTGAGGGGGCACAAAGTATGTGAGGATGGCTGGGGGGTGGTTTGACAAGGGGCTAGGTCTGGAAGTTGTAGGAATTTAACATTTTTTGAACACCTGAAACACATTTTTACTGCAATCTAGAGACATAATCATTGTGCTTAATTCTGTGTAAAAAAAAAAAAAGAAAGATTTTTCTGCTTAACTAAGCATACCTCTTGAGCCGTCGGTATCCACCTGATGTGTGTGGTAATTTTATATATATTTACATTTTTTTTTTTTTACTGAATCTGCTTCTCTGAATCTCGGTAAAAGATTGAAAGGAATGTGAGTCTTATTTAGTAAATGCTTTATTTTCTAAAGTTGTTGCCAGCAGGCATGCCAGCTAAAGTAGTTAGGCAGGCTAGCTACTCTAACTTGATTGATAGCCTGAAATGGCTTCTTGGTAGCTAGTTATGAGGTTGGTACATTGGGAGTCTCTGGGCAGCTAAAGCCAACTTCATTAAATGTCTAGGTGGCTAGTGGTATTACAGAGAAACGACAACATTTTTACATTTAAAAAATATGTATATATTAAAAAGGACATCTAAGGGCTTGACACCTGTTTTCGTTACCCTTTAAAATAAAGTGATACCCGAGAAATATGCTCGGAAAACGTTGAATAAAGTGAGTTTTTTTATTTCTGTATTCCTCTTCTAAGACTTCTTCTCTTGGATCTCTGGGCACCAAAAGGCCTGGAAATTAAAGCCTTTATTTCAATCCATCATCTCGCCTTCCCACTGTGCCGTGTCCCCAGTGAATTCACCTGGGGTTAAACCGACTAAATTTAGACCCTCAATTATGAGCAATTACTGAGCAGGCCTGTAGGCCCCTCAGTGTATTGACTCCCTCACTCACACCCGCACTGCGACACGCAGTTTCAAAACGTAGCTGGGTAAGTACCTGTAATGAAGTGAAACTGCAGGGGGAGAAACTGCCGTCACGGTTCCTGAAACAGCTCTCTTTATTCAGTGTTTAACTTGGATGCAGTGGAGACTAGTTCTGTGCAGTGAGGTGAGCTACTCCTCATTCTTTAATTGGATTGTGTGCAGCAGCAGCAATGTCCATTTCTGTTGTAACTTACATGTGTTCAGACAGTGCAACCATTTTTAAACACTGCCACGGCATTATCCTTCTAATTTGATGTCCACATTCCAACACGAAGTTATTTCTTGGATGGTCATTTTAGAATTAGGTGAGTAGGTAACCATGAGTCATGCAACCCCTTAAAATATTGGCATTGGCATTGGCCATCTGCTCTCAGAGCTGGTACCTACTAGTTTGTTGTTTGTGGAACTGGCAATTAGACCATAAATCAATCATTCACCGGGCTCAGATGTATCAAAACCAACTGAGCTGTTGCCATATTAGCATAGCAACCTGCCAGATCTCTCCAATAACATACCATGGGTGCTCTGTTGTCTTCTAATGAAACTCTTCTGTCATAGTGAAAGGGTAAAGCACCCAGAGTGATATCATTAGAATAGATAATCTCTGTCTGTCTCCTCTCTCTTTCTCTCTCTGCCTGCCTGTCTCTACATCCGTGCCCACATGGTTGTAAACAGCCGTACAGACACGCGGACATGGTTGTAAACAGCCGTACAGACACGCGGACATGGAACTGAGAGCCTCCTTGCATTCTAAAAATGATTCCGGAACATTCTGGGATGCTTGAACAGAACACCCCAGAACAATCTGAAGTCTTGTATGTTCCATTCCGACTAAGTATTCTGCTGAGAGACGGCAGAGGTGTGGATTCGCAAGAGCTCAGATATGGGAGGATGATCACAGCTCTGTCCGTTCCACTTTTTTCCTCTCTTTTTGGACTGTGTCTGTGAGGCAGTGGGGCAGGCAGCAGTGTTCAGGGTTCAGTGGAGTGCAGAAGCTCTTTCATCCCCTGATATGGCTGTCAGTCTCACACACAACCTGCCTGACCCAACTGTAGGAAGCCTTATGATCTGCAAATGACGTAACATGTAGAAGAGGCCTGGATCAGAGAGAGAGAATTGCTGCATTGGTGTGATCCTGGACCCCAAACAGGTGAAGCAGAGGTGAAGTCTTCCCATTAATCCCCCGACCAAAGATTCACCTTTAATTGAGGTACGAACTCCGTGAACAATCACTCACAGGTTGATTGATTTCAGCAGTCTTGAAGGTTCTATAAATTCTTGTCCTGGAAATAATTTGTGGGGATGGGGCTCCACCTCAAATCTGTTTGCTCTAAAGGTTTTGTCCAGTGCTCATTAATGTAATTTGATGGAACTTCGTGAGAAATCAAAACAATTGTTAGGGTCAATTTTGTTGCAATATCCCAGTGAGAAACCGAAGGGGGTGATTTAGATATTATTATTGAGTACAACCCATGCTCCATGTCAACTAAAGCTTGCAGATCGAAATCCCATGCATGCAAATTGTTAATCAATGCAGCAGGCGTTTGGCCATTCATTTATCAGGGTTTGCATTTTCACTCCCCTCTGAGATTAATAGCTAATACACAGACTGATAATGTGGCTATGGAATAATAGTCTTGCCATCATTGTGACTGTATTTTGAGTAGTGCCTTGCTCAGATTGGTAGTGACACCCAGTATCCCGGTGGTAATTCCACTTGCTTTCACTTTGTAAAGCATCATTCCAGATTTCTCCCAGTAAGACTGGAGAGAATGGGTTCATTATCGAGGAGGCAGATTTCTTCCTTGGCTTGAGTCTTTGGATTAGAGTCATGACAAACTAGAAAAAGTGGGTCAAGATCCGTTTTGGTCATTTGTTGGGGAAGGGGAACCAAAATGAAGGCAAAACACTACTCTCACACAGCACTTTAGAGCAGGAGAATAAAATCTGTTTGTCTTCTGAATACCTTCCTTTGACATCTGATGAAACACTGGCAAATCCTAACTCAGTTTTATATCCATGTCTAAAACATGTACATATTCCTGGTAAACTGGGCTAATTCTCCCCAAACTGGCACCTTTAAATGTCTGATGGGAGTGTGGTGAGTGATTTTAGTGGAGTAATCGATCTCACAAGTGGTCCTTGTTGTGCTGTACTCACTGCGCTGGGTAATGGGGCCTGTGGAATCTCCTGTCACAGGTCTATCTGTGTGTGTACAGAAGGAACAGACCCTGCTTTGCTGCCTCATTAGCAACACTCAAAGGCTAAGTCGCTTCCACCCCTCTATAGGCTCCTGTGTTTTGTACATTCAGATGTCTCTTGTTTTTTCCTTGAATCCTTTCTGATGTCCTCTTATGGGCTAACAGAATCTCTGCATCTGGTAACCCATTGAGCATTTGACCCAACAGCCTTTTGTTTACTAGTCCATCTCCTTAGTTACTTTGACGCAGGCCTACTAGGTTTAATTGTGTACTGTACCATTGACCCATTGAGTTACTGATCGTGTTGCTTCCCTGTCCCCATGCAGGTCAGGAGCGATTTGGGAACATGACGCGGGTGTACTACAAGGAGGCGGTGGGGGCATTCGTGGTGTTTGACGTGACGAGGGGCTCCACGTTTGAGGCCGTGTCAAAATGGAAACACGACTTGGACAGCAAGGTGAAACTGGCCAATGGGAGCCCTATCCCCTCAGTGCTGCTGGCCAATAAGTGTGACCAGAAAAATGAGACCTCCAACAACACTTCCCTCATGGACAACTTCTGTAAAGAGACTGGCTTCCTGGGCTGGTTCGAGACCTCGGCCAAGGTAAGACACGAACACACACAGACACACAAATATGCCTTCACCATAAGACTATAACACAGTGGTGGCTGGTGGTACTTTAAATGGGGAGGACAGGCTCATAGTAATGGCTGGAATGGAATGGTTTCAAACACATCAAACACCTGGTTTCCATTTGTTTGATACTATTACATTCACTCCATTCCAGACATTATTATGAGCAGTCCTCCCCTGACTAGCCTCCTCTGCTATAACAGTGTGCTTTGTTGCCATTAGATCTCCCCTAGTCAGGAAGCATTAACTACAGTGATAGTACTATTATTGCTAGTGTGTGCATTAGGCTTTTTTTATCAGCTTGAATGGAAGGTAAATGTAGGTCTTTGTTTCCAAGGTTGTTTCCTAAGGTTTTACAGGTTTGCTTTTCAGTAAAAAAAAGAGAGAAAAAATAAAGTTGATTGTCAAATAAAGTCTTATTGGTCACATGCGCTGAAGACAACAGGTATTCCTTTTGTTTGATTAATTCCAAATAAATTCACCTAACCGTGAAATGCTTACTTTTACAAGCCCTTTACTAACATTGCAGTAAAATAAATAGTTAAGAAAATATTTATTAAATAAATGAAAGTTAATTTTAAAAAAAAAAAGTAACAAGAAAATTACATAAATTACATAAAATTAACGAGGGGGTACCGGTACCGAGTCAATTTGCGGGGGTACAGGTTAGTCAAGGTCATTTGTAAAGTGACTATTTATAGATAATAAACAGCGAGTAGGAGCAGTGTAAAAACAAAGGGAGGGGGGAGGGTCAATGTAAATAGTCCAGCTCGCAGTGCTCACAGTCCTATGGCTTGTGGGTAGAGACTGTTTAGAAGCCTCTTGGACCTAGACTTGGCGCTCCGGTACCACTTGCCGTGCGGTAGCAGATAGACTGTTCTATGACTTGGGTTACTGGAGACTGATACATTTTGGGCCTTCCTCTGACCATACCTTACCTAAGTTCTGTTATACTCACAGACATGATTCAAACAGTTTTAGAAACTTCAGAGTGTTTTCTATCCTAATAATATGCATATCATATATTCTTGGCATGAGTAGCTGAAAGTTGAAATTGGGCACGCTATTTATCCAAAAGTGAAAATGCTGCCCCCTATACCTTAAGAAGATAATTGGGGTGTATTTGGCCCTCCTTTTCCTATAGTCCACGATCAGCTCCTTTGTCTTGCTCACATTGAGGGAGAGGCTGTTTTACCACCTGTCTATAGGCTTTCTCATCATTCTCGGTGATCAGGCCTACCACTGATTTGTCATCAGCAAACTTAATGATGGTGTTGGAGTTGTGCTTGGCCACGCAGTCGTGGGTGAACAGGGAGTACAGGAGGAGACTAAGCACCCACCCCTGAGGAGCCCAAGTGTTGAGGATCAGCATGGCAGATGTGTTGTTTCCTACCCTTACCACCTGGGGGGTGTCCGTCAGGAAGTCCAGGATCCAGTTGCAGAGGGAGGGGTTTAGTCCCAGGGTCCTTAGCTTAGTGATGAGCTTTGTGGGCACTATGGTGTTGAACGCTGAGCTGTAGTCAACTACAGCATTCTGACACAGGCCTTCCTTTTGTCCAGGTGGGAAAAGGCAGTGTGGAACATCGAACACTGAATAGATGGGGAAAAGTCAAAGGCAAGAATAGCATGAAAAAGTAATGTAACAGACGTGTTTAGTCACTGGTGGTTTAAGCCCTGACTGGGGGGAGTTAAATCATTTGATAGCAGTACTCCTCGTGCTACCAAATCTAACTGTTTGTACTGTGGGTCATTGTGCTGTTGAAAGGAGCAGAGTTGGGAAACACAAGCATACCCCACCGTGCCACGCTGAGCACTTTTAGTTAGGAGAGACAGAAGCATGCTCGCCAACAGTTCCAGCCAGCATCACAATAACAACCAAAATGGAAGCTGTCTTCAATGCCATTCCAAGATATGTTAAAGGCCTTCAATTGAGTGCTTTTCCTCATCTGAAAACACTATTTTGTTTGACAACTTAAAGGAGGTTGTTTAGGCAAGGCCTTTAGGCAGAAATTAAATTAGGGATCAGTGAGCAGGATTCAGTTAGTTTGTGTATGTACAGTCGTATGAAAAAGTTTGGGCACCCCTGACAATTTCCATGCTTTCCATTTATAAATGATGGGGTGTTTGGATCAGCAATTTCATTTTGATCTATCAAATAACTGATGGACACAGTAATATTTCAGTAGTGAAATGAGGTTTATTGGATTAACAGAAAATGTGCAATATGCATCAAAACAAAATTAGACAGGTGCATAAATTTGGGCACCCTAGTAGAAAAATAATATCAATATTTAGTAGAGCCTCCTTTTGCTAAAATAACAGCCTCTAGACGCTTCCCATAGCCTCTAATGAGTGTCTGGATTCTGGATGAAGGTATTTTGGACCATTCCTCCTTACAAAACATCTCCAGTTCAGTTAGGTTTGATGGTTGCCGAGCATGGACAGCCCGCTTCAAATCATCCCACAGATTCTCAATGATATTCAGGTCTGGGGACTGGGATGGCCATTCCAGAACATTGTACTTGTTCCTCTGCATAAATGCCCGGGTAGATTTTGAGCAGTGTTTTGGGTCATTGTCTTGTTGTAATATCCAGCCCCGGCATAACTTCAACTTTGTGACTGATTCTTCAACATTATTTCCAAAAATCTGCTGATATTGAGTGGAATCCATGCGACCCTCAACTTTAACAAGATTCCCAGTAGCGGCACTGGCCACACAGCCCCACAGCATGATGGAACCCCCACCAAATGTTACTGTGGGTAGCAGGTGTTTTTCTTGGAATGCTGTGTTCTTTTGCCGCCATGCATAACGTCCCTTGTTATGACCAAATAACTCAATATTTGTTTCATCAGTCCACAGCACCTTATTCCAAAATGAAGCTGGCTTGTCCAAATGTGCGTTTGCATACCTCAAGTGACTTTGTTTGTGGGGTGTGTGCAGAAAAGGCTTCTTCCGCATCACTATCCCATACAGCTTCTCCTTGTGCAAAGCGCGCTATATTGTTGAATGATGCACAGTGACACCATCTGCAGCAAGATGATGTTGTAGGTCTTTGGAGGTGGTCTGTGGGCTGTTTTTGACCGTTCTCACCATCCTTCGTCTTTGCCTCCGATATTTTACTTGGCCTGCCACTTCTGGCCTTAACAAGAACTGTGCCTGTGGTCTTCCATTTCCTCACTATGTTCCTCACAGTGGACACTGACAGCTTAAATCTCTACGATAGCTTTTTGTAGCCTTCCTCTAAACCATAATGTTGAACAATCTTTGTTTTCAGGTCATTTGAGAGTTGTTTTGTGGCCCCCATGTTTCCACTCTTCAGAGGAGAGTCAAAGAGAACAACAACTTGCAATTGGCCACCTTAAATACCTTTTCTCATGATTGGATGCACTTGTCTATGAAGTTCAAAGCTTAATGAGCTCACCAAACCAACTGTGTGTTCCAATTAATCAGTGCTAAGTAGTTACAGGTATTCAAATCAACAGAATGACATGACTGATTTCATACAACTTAATATTGCTACACTAAAAATCTTTGTCTGGACAATACCCCAGTACTCAGCTTTTATCAGAAAATGAATGGCATGCCACTGTGATCATTTTATGTGAGGACAGAGTAAATTATTATGCAGCCTCAGGGGTGCCCAAACTTTTTCATACGACAGTATGTATGCTGAACAAAAATATAAACACAACATGTAAAGTGTTGGTCCCATGTTTCATGAGCTGAAATAAATGTTCCCAGAAATGTTCCATATGCACAAAAAGCTTATTTATCTCAAATGTTGTGCACAAAAATTCTTTACATCCCTGTAAAAGAACATTTCTCCTTTGCCAAGATAATCCATCCCCCTGGCATCTCCATCCAAGTGGCATATCAAGAAGCTGATTAAACAGCATGATAATTACACAGGTGCACCTTGTGCTGGTTACAATAAAATGTGCAGTTTAGTCGCACAACACAATGCCACCTGTTTTCACTTTGTCATTATGGGGTATTGATAAGGAAAAAAATATATAATTTAATCCATATTAGAATAAGGCTGTAACGTAACAAAATGTGGAAAAAGGGGTCTGTATACTTTCCGAATGTACTGCAATCGGCTCTCTGTGTGAAAATTAGGTCAACTGGGGTCTGCCTGTCATGAAGCATTGGAGTGAACTCTCTCTCTCTCTCTGTTTGTGTGTGCCTCAATTCACTGGGGCTTTAGGTTTCTGCTTGCCCCTGTCACCTCAATTCTAATGCCCCCACTAGCCACCAACCCTGGGTAAATGACAGTTACCTCTCACACATGTCCCCCTGCAGTGTCCCTGTCCCCTACACACAGTAGCACCATTCCAGACAGACACTGTACCGGGTCTGAGCAAGGGGTCACACACACCAATGAAACAATATGGTGTATGTGTTTGAGCAGAGTTTGTTTAGGCAGTTGTATCATTTACGCATGCGCGCACACACACACACACACACACAGGGACATCCCCATTCCCTAGCCCAGTGGTTTCCAACCTTTTTAGGTTACTGCACCACCAACAGATGTTTTTCTCTGCATGGAGAACCCCTGAAGTACCCCTTCCTATGCATTTTACCAGTAGGACTATGGCCTCATGAATCTTCTCAAGTACCCCCAGTGGATAGGTAGTCCTGGTTGGGAACCACTGCGCTAGCCCATGGGGAAACCTTTTAGAGCCAAACAAACTGTGTCTTTATCAGCTTTGAGGATGTGATACCCTCAGCGTTTCCCAGCTCTAATCCTGAGCTGTTAGACCTGTAAGAGCGTAGACATGTCCTTTGACTGATCATAGCGTGTGCCACTAGAAACCAAAGCAGGCCACTGCTATTTCAGCCCCATCTCTGCTATAGGAGAGAACTCCTCTCTGCAGAATCGGTCAAGTCTAACCTACTACAGATACTCATAATAGGCCATCATGTGTTGAATCTTGTAGCACAATCCATATTCATATCCAATGTAAAATGGCCTTCATAAAGCCACCCTGATTGTTGCAACAGCTTGATGGTCAAATACTGATGTACTGTAGAAGGTTCTGTGCTTTAAACTTGATTTCCTGTGTAATTTCTCATAGGATCACCTATTAACCTTCATTGTGAGAAAGACTATCTATGTCTGCTCAAAGTCTTGAGAATTGTGTGTGTGTGTGTGTGTGTGTGTGGGATTGTATGCAGTAAGCACTTCTGTCAAACAGTTCAACAGAATGGCAAACATTAGCCTTCAGGAAATCTCAGCCTTCGTGAAACGCAAAATGTCCCTGCTGCTGAATTTACTTTTCTGTCATCACCTGCAGCTGTGCATACGCATGTGAGTGTGTGTGTGTGTGTTCATGTGAATGACAGAAGGTGTGCTAGTACCCAGCATGCACCAGCACATGTTCCTGAGATAAATAACTCTATTAGGGGACATAACTCAGATGGTTGGCATGGAGCTCTGGCTGTGAAGGCACGTCCCACACGTGTGTTTTAGAGACATGTCTGCTCTTATTTTGTGCTGAACCTCTATTCCAACAACCATCTCCTTAAACATGAGACTCAAGGGAAATATCACTCTCTCTTTCTGCTTCTCGCTGTCTTTCTCTATTTACCTCTCTCCATCGGTCCCCCTCCTTCTCTCCCTTTCTCCTTCCCTTCCTCATCTGTCTTTCTCTCCCTCTCTCTACATGAAAGGCTCTCTGAAGAGCTCACCAGCCTCATGTTTCTGAATTACTGAGGAATTCTGAAAAAACTACTTGGCTCTAGGGAACCGACCAGCTACACCACATATATACTGTATAAACCAGGAAAAATAGACTCAAAACAACAAACAAAACGCTAGTTGAACTTGTTAGAAGACAAGGTATACCACCCCACGTTCATGGACACACACGCAGTTTGCACAATCATTTGCCCTAGACATTCACACTTCAGCTGATGCTCAGTAATGCGTTGGCCGCGTTAGCCATACAGGATTCATCTTTTTATTATACATTTTTGTATTGAATTTTCCAAACATACAATCTACCTGTAATGTAGCCACTCAACAATTACATTTAGTCATCTAGCAGACACTCCCATCCAATGTTGTGTTTTTAAAGATACAATACATAATATGGTACACTTAGCATAATTAGGTTTTAGTCCAGAGAGGCCAGAAAAGTTCTCTTCAATGAGACATTTCAGAGATCTTGCTTGCAGACTTAATATAGAACTTCAGTCAACGGCATACATGGACACCTTTGTTTTTAAGCCTTGGATTTCTAATCCTCTAATATTGTTATTTGATCTAATTTTAATAGCTAGCATTTCGAAGGCCATAATGAATAGATATGGTGACCACGGACAACCCTGTTTAACTCCTCTTCACAGTTCAAAACTGTGAGAAGTAGCCACAATTTACTATTTTACACATGGGTTTGCTATACATTTGAAGAAGAGACTCACCAAGATTAGACAAAATCCAGGCATTTATATATACAATCCATATATAAAAAGCCTTTAAAAAATCTTCTATGAATACCAGGCCTGGCTTCTTGGATGTTTCTTCTTCTATTTCTAGTAGTTGTTATACAGTATATTGTCTCCAATGTATCATTCATGTAAAAAACCTATCTGATCAGGATTAATAACATCTGGTATAACCTCTAATTCTGTGTGTTAGGCATTTCGCTACCTTGAACATTTAAAATTCTGTGCAACTTCCAGCGCGCGTTTACTGTGAACACTGAGGCTGTACCCGCTTTTAAGTTACATTTTTAACAGTGGCCAAGTAGGCGACTGTGGCTATTTGATCATAATGTAGGCCTATCAGAGTGGTCTACCATCAAAAACAATGGCTAAAATGCATCCCATAACATTTTAACATGGAAATAGCTGTTCTCATTCAGCCTAAAGTAGCAGCCAATGTGTTGTGTTCAATGTAGGCCTACATCCCATGAGACTTTTGGAAAAAAACTAAACATGCAGAGCTTGACATTAACCTGTTTGTCCACTTGTCTTTCAGACAAGGAGGTGACTGAAAATGTTGTTTGATGCAAGAAACCACTTTACAAAATAAAATGCATTATTTTTATGCTCTATGAGCTAAATCTGCACATGTGGCTACATGCAGCTCTCGCTTTGATCTTAAAACAAGTGCATCTACTCACAACCGCTCATGCTGTAAACACAGTCCAGTTCAATGTAAATGGCACAGATCCATATATGGCAATGGTCTATTTGCATATAGGCCTACTGCAGCTCTGAATTGTTTATGCCACACTGGTCTGTGTAGACAAGTACGGGCTGAGTAGTGCATGTCAATGCAATAGAATCCTACACCGATGAATTGCCCTGCCAATGCATAGTTTTTCGGGCCTTTGAAAAAATTATATTACAACATTTGAGGTATGCTATATGATCACACCAGTAATAGATGTGATGTTGTATTACTTGTGAAGCACAGCTGAGTCAGCATACATTTAAATAAGTTGCTTTTTATTGGGCTGATTGTGCCTGTATCTCAGCAGAGGGTGAGAGCAGCAGACTGAGGGTCCACCTCTCAACATCCCTCCGCTCTCCCTTACCAAAAAGGAGCACCGTCTTCCATATGATGGTGAAACTTGAGTCGCACCGCATTATTTCCGCCTCATGCACAAATTCATGCTACTCCTATTGAACAGAAAAAGTTAAATATTCCTCCATATTAAAAATGACAACAATGCAAGCTTAAAAGATACACTTTCCTACTTTCATTACTGCTGCAGTGCTTGTTGTAGTGCTGAGGGGAAATAGGAAGAATGTGCATTTTATGGTTTTTAGCGTGATCGACCGGTTGGTGACCACTGCTATAGAAAGTTGAGTGAAGTTCAATCTCGTGCTTTCTCTCTGTGGATATTGTAGCTTGTATAGCTCCCTGGGCAAAGCCCCCCTTCAGCACCCCCGCTGCCACGGCAAACATGTGGCCCCTTTCTGCATTAACTGTATTATTACACTTACCCTATTGCTAACAAAAAAACACAAATAAAACTAAATTGCACAAATCCTATATCAGACAAAAACACATAGAATAACACACTTATAAAGAAGAGAACCTGATTTATTACACTATTGCACTTCAAACAAGAAACACAAACTAAATTTGCATTACTAATTGCATTTGTACTGTACAAAGTTAGAGGTGCGCTATTTAATAGATTCCCCCGCTCCCCCACCTCGGGCTTCCAGTGGGGGGAGACCTAATGTCAACCTATTCCCCCCCCCCCTCCCCCATCTCGTACATCTGAGTGGGAGACCATCCCAGGCAGTAGGCTGCCTGGCTCACAAACTAGAATCAGGGTGCCCACTCCAACAAGGTTAATTGACCCACAGTTCCACACAGTGACATATCATTGACGTGGTGTGCAAATGAGCAATAGAAAACCAATTTGCGCAAAATTTTTGTGCGGGGGCCCTGTGCCGCCCCCGGCAAGATGGCGGCTGTCCATGTCGCCTATACCTAAATCCGCCACTGCTCTATGGGCTAATATTTCTCTGCGGCAGTCCCGGGGGCGCGTGCACAGCTTAGAGGGAACATTGGTCACCATGTGAAGCGTTGGCCAAGCATTCAGAAGCACGCCTCAGGCTACAGTCCCTAGAGGTTGGGGAAGGCACACGGGTCACATGACTTTGTGACATCTTGTGGTCAGGACATCAACTGTTGGACAGCTTAGAGAGAGACCCTGCATCGTTCCATAATTTGACAGCTGAGAACATAACTTATTTTACTTGGATAGAGGAGAAAGCTAGCGAAATAACCAGTGGTTTATATATTTTTAAGACTAATGTTCTGTGTAACAAATGGATGTGGCCATACCGGTTTCACCTCATTAGGTAACTGCCAAAACCAATATCCCCCAGCAACTGTTTTCATGTGAATTGATATAACCTTTAACCCTAATTCTGTTGACTTTGTTTTACCTTTCCCAGGACAACATCAACGTGGATGAGGCAGCTCGGTTCCTGGTGGAGAACATCCTGCTGAATGACAAGGGCCTGCCGTACGAGGAGAGCAACGGAGACCGCATCAAACTGGACCAGGAGACGATGGCTGCCGAGAGTAAGTCAGGCTGCTGCTAGCAGTGAGGACTCCTTCTGTGTCCACCCTCCGGCTCGCACCCCAGCCCGCCTCACACAGAAGGTCTAGAGGTCAAGGACTGGGTCTCCGAGCCCCCCCTACCGTAGCCCCCATCTTCTGTCTCTACTATCACAACAGGGGCTGCTTTTCAGGGAGGGTGTGACCCTGAACCCAATTCCTCACTCCAAGCTGTTGTTACTATGGACTTCCTAACTTCTAACCCCCCCCATGCGGAAGGGGTACTGTCCAGGGAGTGGGTCCCGGCAGATCTCAACCCACTGACTCTGGACCCTGCCAACCCCATCCCAACACCCCACGTTTCCCCCCTCCTTGCCCCCAGACGTGATCTAGTGCCCTTCCTGATGCTGTGTTATGAGGCTCTGGTTGTGGAAGACAGAGGAGCACCCTGATGGAGGTGACATTAGATATAGAATCTTACCCTCTTACCGTTACCAGTATGTTCTCATTGTTCTGACACTGTTGTCACAATCACACATGTAACTGTCATGTTTCATAAATGGTGCCAAGAGGTTTAAAAAGAATAATAATGTTAAGGTGGGAACAAAGGTGGGACCAAGGCTGTGGCATAACTAATATGTTTTTGTCTGTTTTTTATCATGATGATCTGTGTAATGTTTGAGTGTTCTAGACAATGCTAGTCACACAAATAAGTCTTGAAAGAAAAAAAGAGGCTACCATAGGATAGATCAGTTTTAATATTGCAGATAATTTGATAGAACCTAAAATCTAATAGTTTGCATAATTTCTAATCCCGTTTATTTTTACCCAACACTACCACCCCTCCCCAGATTGGAGTAAACTAACGGACAACAATACTTATACTGCTACTTACAGCTTTCACATGTACGGTGCATGTAGTTAACTAATTATACATATATTCCTAATTTCCTCTTTCTGCAGTTGCTGGATTTTCACTTGATGTCTTTGTGATAGATGTACTCTTTCGTACTAAGAGGTGTATTTTTTTAAACATTGTGTTTGATCATGGATGTATAATTCCTTGTGAGGTACAAAAAGCATCAGGCAGGGGAGTGAACCATCCCTCTGCCCAGGAAGTTGAGTATCATAGGTAAGTGTAAATGCTTTTTTAAAGTGCTGGGTCTATCAAATGTATGTGACATTATACATTGAATCAACTACAAGAACAAAAAATAAAACATTTTAATTGCATGTTTTGTCATCTTGGCTTAATCCTTTATTAGTGACAATATTTAACAGAATGGCATTGAAAGTGTGTGTTAATGAAAACACTAGTAGGAGGTGATCCCTCAAGACTCAACATAGGAGGAACTGAATGTGATCAGAGAAATGGAAATTCACGTTATAAAATGTTTCACAACATCATTTGCTGGTCTCGTGTGTGTGTGTGTGTGTGTGTGTGTGTGTGTGTGTCAAGCATGGCCATGCGGTATCACTTAGGGGAGGCTGTGTGTTTGTGTGATAGTCATCAGACTGTTCTGCTCACCACTGCAGCTCGTGCTCTCCCATGCTCCTATTATTACCAGAAAAGAAACCAACGTCACAAAGGCCTCCAGGACACAGACACAGCGATGTCTACTACTGCCCATTCACTTTCTCACTGACTTCCGCTCATTTATACTGTAAAACAGTACTGGTCTATCAGTGCCAGTTCAACAAAACTAAGCCTCTGATTACTTGTATAAAGTGGACACAAGTGTAATTTTATAAAGGCAGAACGTACACTAGGCCTACTTGCTACTTCCCCCATATACAGTAAAGCTGTTTTCACATTATGCCAAGTTGGCTGATACTTAAACACACTCCAGCAGTGTCCCTTAATTTAGTAATAACAACAATGCTTTTAACTACCCAATGTAATGTATACAAAAGGAAAATGAAAAGTTGCTACATTCCCTTCTGTTTTGATTTGAATGCATAGCTTTGACTACTCAAATAGTCAAATCTTTATAGGATATGTAGGATAAGTAGCCGATTAATGTTTTGTTTAAGAAATCGCAACAGTCAAATTAATCTCATTAATGACAATACCCAGAAATAGACAAGGAAACAGCAGGAGCCAAACATACATGGAAAATTAGATTAGGGCTGCACACAGGTACAATAGGCCTATATAAATCTGAGTGAAATACAGAATTTTAAAAAGCAATGTTATTTTAATGCACACTTCTTTTCTTCTCAGTGTATCTTGTCAGTGTATGAAAACTAAAGTCCCCCATAAATGTTAAAGGGAAGAGAGGAAATTGCTGAGTTTGACAAAAATGTAAATATGCATGAGGGCAGATGCAAGTCATGACAAGACGGGGTAACTGGATCCCAATATGGCAACCGGAGTATGGAAAGGAAAGTAGTGGGCGTGTGGAAAGGAGTGGGTGTGTTGAAAGGAAAGTAGTAGTGGGCGTGTGGAAAGGAGTGGGTGTGTTGAAAGGAAAGTAGTAGTGGGCGTGTGGAAAGGAGTGGGTGTGTTGAAAGGAAAGTAGTAGTGGGCGTGTGGAAAGGAGTGGGTGTGTTGAAAGGAAAGTAGTAGTGGGCGTGTGGAAAGGAGTGGGTGTGTTGAAAGGAAAGTAGTAGTGGGCGTGTGGAAAGGAGTGGGTGTGTTGAAAGGAAAGTAGTAGTGGGCGTGTGGAAAGGAGTGGGTGTGTTGAAAGCGTTCTAGACGGTTTTGATTGAGTGATGTTTTATTTTTGTGACCATACTGCAAGAGTTTGTCATCTGTTTTGAGACTAGAGACTAGAGGATGAGTCTGAGTACTGTTAGTTTTACACATATTTGTAAATGTTCTGTTATAAAACTGACAATATCATTTTTAAAATAAAAACTACTGATGATGGGTTTACTGTTGCTTCATGCATTGTATGCATGTGCTTACTGTGACTGTCACCCATATTGCTTATGGACTACCAGGTAGCTACTTCCCTCACTGTTGCCGGACAGTAGTGCTTGTCAAGCGGGAGCGAAGGGCACTGTGTCCCGGTGTTGTTGTTGCCCTCCCAGTTCAGTAGTAGACTGTATGCATGCATGTACTGTTGCAAGGTGAAACTATAAACACAACATGCAACAATTTCAACGATTTTATACCTGTAGCCTAATCTGATTGACTGTTACCTTAAATATAAAGCATTCTAACAACAGATTTGTTGGTATTTTATTAGGATCCCCAATAGCTGTGGCAAAAGCAGTAGCTACTCTTCCTGGGGTCCACACAAAACATGAAACATAATACAGAATGACATAATACAGAACTGCAATAGATAAGAACAGCTCAATGACAAAACTACATACCTAGGTGTCTGGTTAGACTATAAACTCTCCTTTCAGACTCACATCAAACATCTCCAATCCAAAGTTAAATCTAGAATTGGCTTCCTATTTCGGCAACAAAGCATCCTTCACTCATGCTGCCAAACATACCCTTGTAAAACTGACCATCCTACCAATCCTCGACTTTTGGCGATGTCATTTACAAAATAGCCTCCAATATCCTACTCAATAAATTGGCTGCAGTCTGCAGTGCCATCCGTTTTGTCACCAAAGCCCCATATACTACCCACCACTGCGGCCTGTACGCTCTCGTTGGCTGGCCCTCGCTTCATACTTATTACCAAACCCACTGGCTCCAGGTCATCTACAAGACCCTGCTAGGTAAAGTCCCCCCTTATCTCAGCTCGCTGGTCACCATAGCAGCACCCACCTGTAGCACGCGCTCCAGCAGGTATATTTCTCTGGTCACCTCCAAAACCAATTCTTCCTTTGGCCGCCTCTCCTTCCAGTTCTCTGCCGCCAATGACTGGAACGAACTACAAAAATCTCAAACTGGAAACACTTATCTCCCTCACTAGCTTTAAGCACCAGCTGTCAGAGCAGCTCACAGATTACTGCACATAGCCCATCTATAATTTAGCCTAAACAACTACCTCTTTCCCTACTGTATTTATTTATTTTGCTCCTTTGCACCCCATTATTTCTATCTCTACTTTGCACATTCTTCCACTGCAAATGTACCATTCCAGTGTTTTACTTGCTATATTGTATTTACTTCGCCACCATGGCCTTTTTTTGCCTTTACCTCCCTTATCTCACCTCACTTGCTCACATTGTATATAGACTTATTTTTCTACTGTATTATTGACTGTATGTTTGTTTTACTCCATGTGTAACTGTGTTGTTGTATGTGTCGATCTGCTTTGCTTTATTGTGGCCAGGTTTCAGTTGTAAATGAGAACTGGTTCTCAAATTGCCTGCCTGGTTAAATAAAGGTGGGGGGGAAAACATGCAGCTGATGGGATTGTGATCATAGTCACAGTTCTAACTTCCAATTTCATTAACTAAACATGGCCATTAATAATTTCTTAATAACACAAGGCTACAAGAACAAGAAACTGAAGTTATAGGCTTTTTATTAAACCTGTTTGCCAGCTCCAGGCAGGCTACACAAGTGGCACAAATTGACTTGCAATGACTCCAGTGATCATCATTTCAACGCATTTATTGTATAACGTGGAAGACTACAGTAGTCTACATATGCATATAAATTAATAGGATAATTGATGGACAACAGATGTAAATGTATCATTGCCCAGATTTAATGTCAGTTTCTTTGTGGACTCCCCAGAAGACTTCCAGAGAATTCTTTAACTTCTATTTTAAATTCCCACTCGCGCAGCGCTCGAGGCCCAAGAACTAAGCATGCGTAAAACCCATGGCTTGATATGGTCTTCCATAAGCAAAGTCGATGTTAGAATGCAGTTTAAACCACCTCCGAGCGAATTTATGTAATGTGCTCTAGATTGCCAAAAATCGCTTTTCTGTGCTTTGTCACCGTTATTTCTTGATGCGCATCAGTTCTAGCGCATTAATATGTTTTATCGAAAAAGGGTTGGAAATTGTTCTCCATAATGGCAATTTAAATAGCCTACCAACAATTTGGTAAAAGGTTGTCACGACGTGCGCTCGTGCTTCTGTCCCCTTTCACTCACGAGACTAAGCTGCCTGCTGCAGCCCACAGTCTCAACACACACATCCGCCCGGGCCTCCCGCCCTTCCCACCACTCACTCAGAAACAGGCTGACTCACTGCCTGATAGTCAGCAGCAGAAGGGCACAGTGAAATTGCCGCGACCAATGCATTTTCGTCAAACGAGATAGTTTTCAAAGTCGTACAAGTCGATTTACTGCGAACATGGCAACCCTGTCGTCACTAGTTACCACAGCCACAACATCATAAACCCCGCCTATTTCTACAATTTATATTCTTAAAATCAGATTAAGTTTAGCCCTAACCTTCACCACACTGCAAACTCTATGCCTGACCTTAAATTCAGACCAAAAAACTAATGTTTGTTTTCAATAATTTGTTGTTAAAGTCCACTGACATTGTGGCAGTGGTAACTAGTGACAACCCAGGGACCAGGGAGGCTCCAGCCAAAGGTCTCCTCGATCTTCTGTGGCTGGGGCTTTGTCGCTAAGAAACATGTCAAACTTTCTCTGGCTTCCCAGTCAAAATAAACTGCTCTCTCAAGTCATGTAACATTAACATTAGCTAGCTAGCTAACACTATAATTTATTTTAGGTACTAGTTCAGGAGAGACAGCCAGAATGTCAAACGCTCCACCAAAGAAAAATGAGTATTCCTCCAGCTGAGTCACACAATGACAGACACCAAAAAGAGTGAGGGTGTGGTTGTAAATTCAGAGTGCTCAAAGTGCGCTCTGGGCATTTGTAAATTCAGAGTATTGTCAGCTTGTCTTTTCATAAATTCAGTAGACTGATTCAGAGCGTTTTGCTCTCGAAGGGTTCAGAGCCACACTGGCGGAGGAGTAGGGTTGATCTGAGCTTTCGGACCTCACAATGGCAGTCAAGCACCCAAGCTAACCGGCTAAAGTTGGCTAGCTTGGTAGCTAATGCCAGACAAATGAGAGAACACCTCACTCTGACCATTTTACTTGCTCTAGCTGAGCTGGGTAGGCTGTTTTCATGATATTGGGTGGCAACCCTAAGTCTAAATATTGCTGTTACATTGCACAACCTTCAATGTTATGTCATAATTATGTAACATTTTGGCAAATTAATTACAGTCTTCACACAGTTCGCAAACGAGCCAGTTGGATATTCTCTGACTCTGCTTGCAGTAAACGCAAGAGAAGTGACACAATTTCTCTAGTTAAAATTGCCTGCTAACATGAATGTATTTTAACTAAATATGCAGGTTTAAAAAAATATGCCTCTATTTATTGATTTAAAAAAAGGCAAATGATGTTTATGGTTAGGTACATTTGTGAAACGATTGTGCTTTTTTCGTGAATGCGCTTTTGTTAAATCATCACTCGTTTGGCGAAGTTGAAGTATGCTGTGATTCGATGATAAATTAACAGGCACTGCATTGATTATTTGCAACACAGGACAAGCTAGTTAACCTAGTAATATCATCAACCATGTGTAGTTAACTAGTGATTATGTGAAGATTGATTGTTCTTTATAAGATAAGTTTAATGGAATAAGATGTCCACATTCACACACACATCTGACCACTCAGGGTTCAGATAACTGAGAATCATGTCTTGTGAGAACTGACAAAAAACTCGGTGGTCCTGAAAGAAAAGAGGTGAACGAAAACAGGCCATAGCACTTCTATAATATGAATGACATCGCTGTATAAGCTAGCACAGGTAACTATAAAACAACAAGGGGTATACACTACAGCAGGCAGAAGGCCTAGTCACATGGCAATAGACCAAACAGCCTACGCTCATGCATTCATGCAAAATGCTAACAATAGTGCTAGCGGGAGCGCGAGCTCGCTAACAAGCTAAACACACGGTAATTGTACACAATAAACCACCAAACTTAGCTTTAGATGCACTCACAATTAAACATCAGACATACAGGTACTCAATCCACAGGAGGAAGTTCAGCAGGATGGGAAAACTGCGGAAGTGCTCATCAGCGTGGGGAAAGCAGTTTTCTGACCGCACAGCGGGCTGGGGTCATATACTAATTGAAACTGTAGTCCCGCAAATCAAGGCCACTGATAGGCTGAAGGAGATGTCGGGATAATTATTTGGTGTGACCTTGACCACTAAGACACTAACAAAAGTGGGGGTCCTCTGAATGGGAGACTAAACTGTCCCACTAGAACTAACCGGAAGGGATGGCTAGAATCAGCTGTCCGTTTTAACTATATAATTAGTCTATCATTATTTTATAGGCTACCTGCTGCTGAAATGTCTCTCTCTTGCTCCTCTGACAATGGCCCATTTCCACTGGCACACACTCAGATGATACACAGCACACACAGAGAGACACAGGTTTTAGGCCTAATTCTGATTATGGGTGATATGTGATATGTAGATTTTTAAGTGATTCATAATATATTGAAAAAGGAAAACACAATATTAACATTGCTTTACTTTTCTTTTTTCATAACCATAAAAACCCTAATTTGACAATTTTGAACAGTGCATCCTGCGCATTCAGGCTTGCGCATTTTCAATCTGCGCATTCTCAAACTCAAAGTCTACTGGTGTGCATAAACCAGATTCACAGACTAGTGGAAATTAATCTTGAATAAGGATTTGAATTCCCACTCTCCATTGCTATTCAATGACAATGTATTGTATCGTTTTGACAATATCTCAATATTGTTTTTGCCTTAATTGGCTGTACATGCACCCAAACTCCAGTATTTTTCCTTCATAGCTTGTTCTCCTTCTTCTTTTTAATTAGGGAGCCAATTTGTTTTTAGCACTTTTATTTTAATGACTGATCAAAACTAGTTCTCTCAGGGCTCTCTCTTGTCACTCTGCAGCAGACATATGGTGAGAAATATGTTTGGACCATTGAATTGCAATATAATCACAGTATTGAATCGCGGTACATATAGAATCGTGAGAATTGCAATACATACAGTGCGGCAAAAAAGTATTTAATCAGCCACCAATTGTGCAAGTTCTCCCACTTAAAAATATGAGAGGCCTGTAATTTTCATCATAAGTACACTTCAACAAAATGAGAGAAAAAAATCCAGAAAACCACATTGTAGGATTTTTAATGAATTTATTTGCAAATTATGATGGAAAAAAAGTATTTGTTTATCTCAATACTTTGTTATATACCCTTTGTTGGCAATGACATAGGTCAAACTTTTTCTGTAAGTCTTCACAAGGTTTTCAGACACTGCTGCTGGTATTTTGGCCCATTCCTCAATACAGATCTCCTCTAGAGCAGTGGTGTTTTGAGGTTGTTGCTGGGCAACACAGACTTTCAACTCCCTCCAAAGCTTTTCTATGGGGTTGAGATCTGGGACTGGCTAGGCCACTCCAGCACCTTGAAATGCTTCTTACGAAGCCACTCCTTCGTTGCCCGGGCAGTGTGTTTGGGATCATTGTCATGCTGAAAGACCCAGCCACTTTTCATCTTCAATGCCCTTGCTGATGGAAGGAGGTTTTCAATCAAAATCTCACGATACATGGCCCCATTCATTCTTTCCTTTACATGGATCAGTCGTCCTGGTCCCTTTGCAGAAAAACAGACCCAAAGCATGATGTTTCCACCCCTACTGCTTCACAGTAGGTATGGTGTTCTTTGGATGCAACTCAGCATTCTTTGTCCTCCAATCACGACGAGTTGAGTTTTTACCAAAAAGTTATATTTTGGTTTCATCTGACCATATGACATTCTCCCAATCTTCTTCTGGATCAACCAAATGCTCTCTAGCAAACTTCAGACGGGCCTGGACATGTACTGGCTTAAGCAGGGGGACACGTCTGGCACTGCAGGATTTCAGTCCCTGGCGGCGTAGTGTGTTACTGATGGTAGGCTTTGTTAATTTGGTCCCAGCTCTCTGCAGGTCATTCACTAGGTCCCCCCATGTGGTTCTGGGATTTTTGCTCACCGTTCTTGTGATCATTTTGACCCCATGGGGTGAGATCTTGCGTGGATCGAGGGAGATTATCAGTGGTTTTGTATGTCTTCCATTTCCTAATAATTGCTCCCACAGTTGATTTCTTCAAACCAAACTGCTTACCTATTGCAGATTCAGTCTTCACAGCCTGGTGCAGGTCTACAATTTTGTTTCTGGTGTCCTTTGACAGCTCTTTGGTCTTGGCCACAGTGGAGTTTGGAGTGTGACTGTTTGAGGTTGTGGACAGGTGTCTTTTATACTGATAACAAGTTCAAACAGGTGCCATTAATACAGGTAACGAGTGGAGGACAGAGGAGCCTCTTAAAGAAGAAGTTACAGGTTTGTGAGAGCCAGAAATCCTGCTTGTTTGTAGGTGACCAAATACTTATTTTCCACCATAATTTGCAAATAAATTCATTAAAAATCCTACAATGTGATTTTCTGGATTTTATTTTTCTCATTTTGTGTGTCATAGTTGAAGTGTACCTATGATGAAAATTACAGGCCTCTCTCATCTTTTTAAGTGGGAGAACTTGCACAATTGGTGGCTGACTAAATACTTTTTTTGCCCCACTGTATTGTATCGGCACCTAAGTATTGTGATCGTATAGTGAAGTTTCTGGCAATTCTCAGCCCTACTACATAGTATGAGGACGAAAATGGTCCACCCACACAGACAGTGTGGTGAAGAAGGCGCAACATTTCCTCTTCAACCACAGGAGACTGAAGATATTTGGCTTGGCACCTGAAACCCTCACAAACCTTTACAGATGCACAATTGAGAGCGTCTTGTCGGTCGGACTGTATCACAGCCTGGTATGGTAACTGCACCGACCCCAACAGCAGGGCTCTCCAGAAGGTGGTGTGGTCTGCCCTATACATCACTGCGGGCAAACTACCTGCCCTCCAGGACACCTACATGTCACAGGAAGGCCAAAAAGATCATCAAGGACAACAACCACCTGAGCCACTGCCTGTTCACCGCGCTATCATCCAGAAGGCGAAGTCAGTAAAGGTGCATCAAAGCTGGGACTGAGAGACTGAAAAACAGCTTCTATCTCAAGGCCATCAGACTGTCAAATAGCCACCAGTAGCATGTTAGAGGCTGCTGCCCTATATACATAGACTTGAAATCACTGGCCACTTTAATAATTGGAACACTAGTCACTTTAATAATGTTTACATATTTTGCACTACTCATTTCTTATATACTGTATTATATTCTATTCTACTGTATTTTAGTCTATGCCGCTCTGACATTGCTCGTCCAAATATTGATATATTCCTAATTCCATTCCTTTACTTTAAATTTGTATGTATTGTGTGTATTGTTGTGAAATTGTTAGATATTACTTATTAGATATTACTGCAGTGTTGGAGCTACAAACACAAGCATTTCGCAATACCCGCAATAACATCTGCTAAACATGGGACGGTAGGGTAGCCTAGTTAGAGCGTTGAACTTACTAGGCAAGTACTTACTAGGCGTTGAACTTACTAGGCAACCGAAAGGTTGCAAGTTCGAATCCCCGAGCTGACAAGGTACAAATCTGTCGTTCTGCCCCTGAACAGGCAGTTAACCCATTGTTCCTAGGGAGTCATTGAAAATAAGAATTTGTTCTTAACTGACTTAGTAAAATAAAGGTAAAAAAAATGTGTATGTGACCAATACAATTTGAAATAGACTAGCAGTATTTCATCTGCTCGTGTAACAGTTAGGAAATGAGGACAATTCAGAGTACAAGGCATTTTTCATCCCTCGATTGAGGAACGTTTGTCAATCAATCATCATGTCCCTCTCAGTTAATGTAGTGTGGGAGGGGCGACCTGGGCGGGGACTCCAACCAGGCTTACTGCTGTACGTGATTCGTCTTCTTTGCGCTGAAGCCCTTGAAATTTGAACCTCTGCCATAAGAAATATAGTTAAAGTTGCGTAATTTTAGACACAACAAGTTTAGACAATTTTCAGCATCTTTCTCACTGGCTAGGTAGCTTGCTCTTAAATAACAGCTTCTTGTTATTTTGGACATGTAGCAAGCCTGCAAGCTGCCATTAGTTTTCTCAAGCTTCAGGGTTCGCTTTGCTCTCGATTTCCAAAACGCCCAACCACTGAATTCATGCACCAGCTGTACAGGGGGCAACTTGCCAGGGTTCTGCTTTGAAATCCCTGCCCATCGGCTCTTCCCATCCAAGCTACTGACTGTGTGGGGAAGGGGTCATATTATTGTGTCAATACCACCACCAAGGAAAATGTATCAGTCTATATCAGAAGTAATATGCATAGCCTAAACAGTGCTGTGGGTAGAATTTCAGCAACTGTGAGGTCAGAGGAAAGCTATTCATCATCAGTTGAAGATAGGCCTATGCCCTGCTTCCACAAAGCACTGGAGGCCTATGCCAGCGAAGAGAGGAGTTACTTGAGCAGGCTGGATAAATATAGGCATCCCTTTTCTTTCATCTTGGGTTTATGGATCCCACAGCATGGCTGGCCTTGCACTACACACACACACACACACACACACACACACACACACACACACACACACACACACACACACACACACACACACACACACACACACACACACACACACACAAACACACACACACACACACACACGGTAAACGGATTGCATTTAGATTGTGTGTCACTGATCTACACACAATACCCAATAATGTCGAAGTGGAATTATGTTTTTAGACATTTTTACAAATTAATCAAAAATGAAAAGTTGAAATGTCTTAAATCAATAAGTATATAAAACGCTGTTGCTATGGCAAGCCTAAATAACTTCAGGATAAAAAATGTGCCTAACAAGTCAGATAAGAAGTTGCATGCCATGGACTAGCACTTTGTGCAATAATGGTGTTTAACATGAATTTTGAATGACCACCCCCTCTCTGTACCCCACACGAAATTATCTGTAAGATCCCTCAGTTGGGCAGTGAATTTCAAGCACAGATTCAACCACAAAGACCAGGGAGGTTTTCCAATAGCTCGCATAGAAGGCCACCTATTGGTAGATGGGTAAAAAAAGAAGCAGACATTGAATATCCCTTTTAGCAAGCATGGTGAAGTTATTAATTACACTTTGGGTGGTGTATCAATACACCCAATCACTAGTGAAAAGAAGGAAGCATGTACAGAGTATGCTTCCTGTTTGCAATAAGGCACTAAAGTAAGTTTTTAGTGGCAAAAAAATAACTTTTTGTCCTGAATACAACAATTTATGTTGGGGGCAAATCCAACACAACACATCCCTGAATACCATCACTGATATTTTCCAACATGGTGGTGGCTGCATCCTGTTGTGAGTATGCTTGTCATCAGCAAGGACTAGAGAGATTTTTAGGATAAAAATAAAAAAAGAATAGAGCTAAGCAGAGGCAAAGTCCTATGTAACGGCAGATCTCCTCTTCGTCTGAAGAGGTGTAAGGACCAAGATGCAGCGTGGTAAGTGTCCATAATGTTTTTAATACAGACAAATGAACACTCGAACAAAAACAATAAACGATAACGTGAAATCTACAACAACCGAAACAGTACCATGTGGCGACAAACACACACACGGAAACAAACACCCACAAACCAACAGTGAAACCCAGGCTACCTAAGTATGATTCTCAATCAGAGACAACTAACGACACCTGCCTCTGATTGAGAACCATACTAGGCCGAAATAGAAACCAAACATAGAAAAACAAACATAAACTGCCCACCCCAACTCACGCCCTAACCATACTAAATAAAGACAAAACTAAGGAAATAAAGGTCAGAATGTGACATCCTAGAGGAAAACCTGGTTCAGGTTGAACTTTACAACGACTTGCGGGTAGTCGGTTCAGAATAATGATGACAAAAAAAATGTTTACATTTTTTTGGGGAATCATACCACCACTGAAAATGACACTTTGGAGAATGGAAAGACAAAGGGGCATGTGCTCTGCATGTACCTAAGGGTATCCATCTATGGAAGGTTTTCATAGACTCTGTAGGCCTGCAGTGCTTCTCATTTTTCTTTGGCTCTTGTCCACATCTGGTTGCATCGTACACAAATAGGGTTCACATCCTTGTAAATTTTTCTTTGGTCCAGTGGATCCTATGAATGAGTTTGCATTGAATGAGACCGTCTCGAGCGCAAATAAAAGAGCTATGTACCCTTTTGAGTGCCCCTTCCCATAGTTCATCAGATATTTCCTCACCCAGTTCCTCCTCTCATGAGGATTTAACATTGTTTAATGAGGTGGTTTGTAGTGAACAAATTTGACTTTAGATTATTGACACGGTGCCTTTCACAGTAGGAAGTGGTATAAGAAATGTGTCAAACTGTGTTTTACCAGGAAGGGTGGGGAATCAGGGATCTATGCTGTGGATGTAACTCCGGACTTGTAAGAACCTAAAGGAATGACGTCTGGGGATACCGAATTTAGCTGTTAATTAATCAAACCTACTAAATGTATTATTAATATAGAGATCTCTGAAGCTTTTAATACCGAGACTAGACCATGTTGAGAAAGCACCATCAACCATAGATGGGGAAAAGCTGGGTTTGAGGCCACCAGAGCAAAAGAAGAGGTTGTCTGAAACCCAAAGTGGGGCCGAAATTGATTCCAGATCTTCAATGTTGTTTTGACACATATATTTTTGGTGAAGGAGGAGTAAGGGTCTGTTACGGAGGAGGGAGCGAGGGAAGACAATGATGCCGGTATAGATGAGGCGGCCTCCATCTCGAGCCAAATTGGGGGTGGGAACATCTCTCTGCTCTGTAACCAGTACTGAATGATCCTAAGGTTAGCGGCCCAATAATAGAATCTGAAATCTGGTAGAGCTAGTCCACCATCTGGTTTGGGCCTCTGCAAAAGCTGTTTTTGTATCCTAGGGGGCTTTTTGTCCCATGTTCACATCCATTCTTTGAGGATCCAGAGGGGAAGGTTGGGCTGCCGCCGTCGCTGAAAGTGTTCTAGAATAGCATTGTTATGGATTATTGTATTGTTGGGTTTGAGTTTTCAAGAAAGGCATTTAACTGTACTTGTGCATATGACATTAAAGACATGAAACTTGAAACTACTAGCCCATATCACAAAGTTCAGCAGAATGCCATAGATGGCCAGGCCACACCACCATGTCGTGAGCAGGAATGTGTGGCTGTTAACAAAGAGTAATTCTTTTCCACCCTGTAACACGGCCTAATTAACAGAATCTTCTCTCTGTGTCTCTCTCAAATGTAGTCCCACTGTAGTGACATCTCTCCACTCCCCCACTCTTTCACGTTCTCTTTCTTGCTTTCTTTCTTTCTTCTCTCTCTCTCTCTCTCTCTCTCTCTCTCTCTCTGTGCAACACTAAGCAATTAAGCTTCCCGCTCTTTGAATTAGTGCTTACCAGCACAGGTCATGGGGCGTCTTCCACTCAGCAATGTCAAAAGGGTTTCATTAATTTCCTATTAAAAGGAAATGCACAGGAATAATCACCAACGCAATCAGGCACAGATACTGTTCTGTTCTTCCTTCCCCTTTCCACGAGCCGCATTCTAGAACCCCTTAATTGGCGGAATGAATCAAGGTTTTGGCTTTTATGTACGGTTGCCATGACAATGGAAGGGCGCTCCATGAAGGGGGAGTGTGAGAGAAAAAATTAATAAAAAATCCCCCTTGACCCAAAGCAATTGGTGATCGGTGGGGTCTTTAATTCGTATTTGATTAGTTTCCTTTTGGAGTCTATTAACTCCCTAATCAAATATTCATTGAAAACATGCCCTCTTGAGGAGTCCTGGATAGATTCTGGCAGATTCTTTAAGAGAAGCATATTTGAAAAGTAAGATTATTGAGTTTCATGAACATTTCAATTTTAAACGGGTAACCTGTTTATCAGAGAGTAATCTAGTAATCTTCCCAATGCCGTTTGACAAAGATTGTCTGTGTCATGTTGCATTTTGAAACAGATTATGCAGTTCAGTAACATTCAGAGCATCATCGATTGCACAGAGCCCACTGAGCACCTGCTCTGCAGTGAGGTGAGCTCTCGCCACACACTGTTGTAATCTATCTGTGTGATATCTGATGAACAACAATGAATGAGATAGGGACACTCATAGATTAAGTGATTGATCGATTTGGTTCATTCAAGTAATTGATTCATTGATTTATTAATGAATTGATTGTTTTGTTATTAAACCATTATAGGTCTCTGTTCCTTCGTGTTTTCCATTATCTCTCTTCCCCAGCTCTTCAGGTGGATAGTGAGTGAGATTTACATAGTTTGGAAGATCTGTAATGGCCGTCAGTAGAGCAGGGGTCTGACGTCTGGAAGCCTTGGGAACACATCTACTCACTGTGTAAGGTGGTCAAGGGCCACAAGCCTCTCTATAACGTCTATGGGGAGTACATGGTCAAACTTTACTGGATGGTGAGTCATAGCGATATCCTCTAGGGTTAGTATGAATACAGCTAACATAAATGTCATTTTCAGCCAGTTTCATAGACCCACATTTTTAGTCTGTGAATCTGGGTCTGTGAAAACTCTTTACAAGATGCAGTGAATGCTACTGTATTTGTTGCTTCCAGATGCTTGAATTTACCCCCATGTTCATACCATGTTAAATCCTGGAACGTCCCCATACCCGAAGACAACCTCGCTGCCTCTGAACTCCACCGGTCAGCTAATTTCTACCGGTGCAACTGGGAGAAAAAGACAATCCATAATTAATTTCAGTGGGCTGCACATAGAATGGAGGACGCAGTTGCAGGCAGCCTTATCCACTCAGGCACGAATCAATCAGTCTCGCAGCTGTGCTGATGCTTCGCACGTCGTCTGATGAATGAATAGGGCTTTGCAGGAGTCCTCAGCCTCAGGATATCACCTTTAAGACAGCAAGGTGGTGGCACTCCGCGTCTTGCTATGGGTCGTCCTGAATTGGATAATTCCAAGGCAATGTCAGTAGTCGATAAGGTATGATGACGGAACTCACTTCTGTCAGACTGCATTTGCAAATGTTTTTTAGGAATATGGTAATCTATTTCCTGTACTTGTGTTGTCTTTTCCTACAAATTTTGAGTGGTGAAGAAAGGCCTATTCCATTCTTATCAAATTGTTGGATTTTCGATGTGAAGTAGATGTTTCTGAAAATGAAAACACTGGACTATGTCAATGCTCAAACACAGTAATAACAGAGAGATTGTGAGATATAGATATAGGAAGAAAGAACCTAACAGTTAAACTCACTGACACGCATGACAAGATTGGAAGTAGCAGCTCCCGTGGCAACACTGACAAGCCAACAGATGGATATGGAGACAAAAAACGGCCTAGGGTACTCTCTTTCTCATCCCCTCTCTCCTTTTTCATCTCTCTCTCTCTCTCTCTCTCTCTCTCTCTCTCTCTCTTTCTCTCTCTAATGTTCTCCCCTCTCCCCTCTCTCTCTGTTCTCCCCCTCTCTCCTCTCTCTCTCGTCCCCCTCTCTCTTCTTGTTTATCTCTCTCCCTCTCTCCCGTCCCCCCTCTCTCTCTAATGTTCTCCCCCTCTCTCCTCTCTCTAATGTTCTCACCCTCTCTCCTCTCTCTAATGTTCTCCCCTCTCTCCTCTCTCTAATGCTCTCCCCCTCTCTCCTCTCTCCAATTTTCTCCCCCTCTCTCCTCTCTCTAATGTTCACCCCCTCTCTCCTCTCTCTAATGTTCTCCCCTCTCTCCTCTCTCTAATGTTCTCCCCCTCTCTCCTCTCTCTGTTCTCCCTCTCTCTCCTCTCTCTAATGTTCTCCCCCTCTCTCCTCTCTCTAATGTTCTCCCCCTCTCTCCTCTCTCTAATGTTCTCCCCCTCTCTCTCTGTTCTCCCCCTCTCCCCTCTCTCTCTGTTCTCCCCCCTCTCCTCTCTCTAATGTTCTCCCCCTCTCCCCTCTCTCTCTGTTCTCCCCCTCTCTCCTCTCTCTAATGTTCTCCCCTTCTCTCCTCTCTCTAATGTTCTCCCCCTCTCTCCTCTCTCTAATGTTCTCCCCCTCTCCCCTCTGTCTAATGTTCTCCCCCTCTCTCCTCTATCTAATGTTCTCCCCCTCTCTCTCTGTTCTCCCCCTCTCCCCTCTCTCTAATGTTCTCCCCCTCTCTCCTCTCTCTAATGTTCTCCCTCTCTCCTCTCTCTCTGTTCTCCCCCCTCTCCTCTCTCTCTGTTCTCCCCCTCTCTCCTCTCTCTAATGTTCTCCCCCTCTCCCCTCTCTCTAATGTTCTCCCCCTCTGTCCTCTATCTAATGTTCTCCCCGTCTCTCTGTGTTCTCCCCCTCTCCCCTCTCTCTAATGTTCTCCTCCTCTCCCCTCTCTCTCTGTTCTCCCCCATCTCTCCTCTATCTCTCGTCCCCCCTCTCTCTTCTTGTTTATCTCTCTCCCTCTTCACTTCCCTCCCACTCTCTCTCCCATACTCCTATGCATCTTTCCCTGTCTCTTAATGAAGTTAGCTCCTTCACAGCACGTCCAGTCTCATCTACAGAGAGGTTGAGCAGCTCCTGAGGGTGATGATTAGGATGGGGGGAGGAGAGAGAGAGACAGAGAGAGAGAGAGAGGCACAGCTGTGATCAGTCAGTCAAATTACAGTGTGCGTCTAAAGACTGAAGCTGCACATCACTGTATAACACTGTGTAACTCCCAAAGACAACCAGTGGACATGGAGAACATACACTGACAGTCTGCCACTGGTTGGAAGGGAAATATGGATGCCTTGAAGCAGATAGGTAGGGTAAATGGAATGGTGGGAGTAGGAATCTCCTTCATCAATATCTATTTAATAGGCTAGCTATAGGAATGAAAAATATATGGGGTAAAAAGGACAAAAAGGACCATTTTCACTTATCAACAGTGCTGTGCGAAAGAGTCCCAGCCCACCACTTCTCCATCTCTTCCCTTCTGTATTCAGTAACTGTAGTGGTGCTCTGGGGTGTGTGCAAATCAAACCAAGGGTGCAGCAATTAAATACAGTACTTACATGACGAATGGACAATGGAGGTCATAACGGCCGCATATAGAGCTCCGTTTCAAAAAGCATTGCTTACACAGCGCTCTTACAGAGCAGGTCACTATTGGTCCTTAATGTTTTAAACAGCCAATCTGTTGAAGCAAACACTTCCATATTATGTCGTCATCTCAATGTTAACTGTCTGGCCAGTGGAAATTAGATCATATGTAGCTATTAAACCTATAAAAAAAATAAAGAACGATACATTGCAAGTATTGCTCCTGTAATGGTCTGGGAAATGAAACTCCATGTTCTCACTTTGTCAATTCCAATTTCCCTCTATCTCTCACACGCTCTCTAACTCCCCTCCTCTCAATTCAATTCAAGGGGCTTTATTGGCATGGGAAACATGTGTTAACATTGCCAAAGCAAGTGAAGTAGATAATATACCAAAGTGAAATAAACAATACAAATGAACAGTAAACATTACATATATATACAGTGTTGTAATGATGTGCAAATGGTTAAAGTACAAAAGGGGAAATAAATAAACATAAATATGGGTTGTATTTACAATTGTGTTTGTTCTTCACTGGTTGCTCTTTTCGTGTGGCAACAGGTCACAAATATTGCTGCTGTGATGGCACACTGTAGTATTTCACCCAGTATATGTGGGAGTTAATCAAAATCGTTTTCTTTTCTAATTCTTTGTGTATCTGTGTAATCTGAGGGAAATATGTGTCTCTAATATGGTCATACATTTGGCAGGTTAGGAAGTGCAGCTCAGTTTCCATCTCATTTTGTGGGCAGTGAGCACATAGCAGGTCTTCTCTTGAGAGCCATGTCTGCCTATGGTGGCCTTTCTCAATAGCAAGGCTATGCTCACTGTATCTGTACATAGTCAGCGCTTTCCTTAAGTTTAGGTCAGTCACAGTAGTCAGGTATTCTGCCATTATGTAGTCTCTGTTAAGGGCCAAATAGCATTCTAGTTTGCTTAGTTTTTTTGTTAATTCTTTTCAATGTGTCAAGTAATTATTTTTTTTTTGCTGCGCTGGGGCTCTGTGGAGTCTGTTTGTGTTTGTGAACAGAGCCCCAGGACCAGCTTGCTTAGGGGACTCCTCTCCAGGTTCATCTCTTTGTAGGTGATGGAATGTTTGGGAATAGCTTCCTTTTCGGTGGCTGTAGAATTCAACGGCTCTTTTCTGGATATTGATAATTAGCGGGTATTGGCCTAATTCTGCTCTGCATGCATTATTTGGTGTTTTACGTTGTACACAGAGGATATATATTTGCATAATTCTGCATGCAGAGACTCAATTTGGTGTTTGTCCCACTTTGTGAATTCTTGATTGGTGAGCGGACCCCAGACCTCACAACCAAGTATTTTTAGCCAGATCCTAATAAATACTCTCTCTCTCTCTCTCTCTCTCTCTCTCTCTCTCTCTCTCTCTCTCTCTCTCTCTCTCTCTCTCTCTCTCTCTCTCTCTCTCTCTCTCTCTCTCTCTCTCTCTCTCTCTCTCTCTCTCTCTCTCTCTCTCTCTCTCTCTCTCTCTCTCTCTCTCTCTCTCTCTCTCTCTCTCTCTCTCTCTCTCTCTCTCTCTCTCTCTCTCTCTCTCTCTCTCTCTCTCTCTCTCTCTCTCTCTCTCTCTCTCTCTCTCTCTCTCTCTCTCTCTCTCTCTCTCTCTCTCTCTCTCTCTCTCTCTCTCTCTCTCTCTCTCTCTCTCTCTCTCTCTCTCTCTCTCTCTCTCTCTCTCTCTCTCTCTCTCTCTCTCTCTCTCTCTCTCTCTCTCTCTCTCTCTCTCTCTCTCTCTCTCTCTCTCTCTCTCTCTCTCTCTCTCTCTCTCTCTCTCTCTCTCTCTCTCTCTCTCTCTCTCTTCTCTCTCTCTCTCTCTCTCTCTCTCTCTCTCTCTCTCTCTCTCTCTCTCTCTCTCTCTCTCTCTCTCTCTCTCTCTCAGAAGAGCGAGAGAGATGTTGGAGTGGTGCTTGGTCACTCAGTTGTGGGTAAACAGGGAGTACAGGAGGGGACTAAGCAGGCACCCCTGAGGGGCCCCAAAAGCTTCTAAGGAACCTTTTGAACCTAGACTTGGCGATCCCGTACAGCTTGCCGAGCGGTAGCAGAGAAAACAGTCTATGACTTGGGTGAGTCTTTGACATTTTTGGGCCTTCTTCTGACACCGCCTAATTGGTATGTACAGTTGAAGTCAGAAGGTTACATACACTTAGGCTGGAGTCATTAAAACTCTTTTTTAAACCACACCACAAATTTCTTGTTAATCTCTCTTGGGTAGGGGGCAGTAATTTTCACCTCTGGATGAAAAGCGTGCCCAAAGTAAACTACCTGTTACTCAGGCCCAGAAGCTAGGATGTGCATACAATTTGGATAAAAAAACACTCTAAAGTTTTTAAAATTGTTAGAATAATGTCTGTGAGTATAATATAACTGCTATGTCAGGTGAAATCCCAAGGACAAACCATCCAGGGGAAAAACAAATTGAGGTCATAGGATTTTCCAATATTTTTCTATGGGAATCCATAGACATTTTTACCAGGATTAAACATCAGGAATTGTGAAAAACTGAGTTTAAATGTAGTTGGCTAAGGTGTATGTAAACTTCCGACTTCAGCTGTAGGTCTTGGATGGCAGGAAGCTTGGCCCAAGTGATGTACTCGGCCGTATACACTACCCTCTGTAGCAACTTACGGTCGGATCCCGAGCAGTTGCCATACCAGGCGGCGATGCAACTAGTCTGGATGGTCTCGATAGTGCAGCTATAGAACTTTGTGAGGATCTGGGGTTGTTGTCCTGGCACCACACTCCCAGGTCTCTGACCTCCTCCCTATAGGCTGTCTCATCGTTGTCGATGATCAGGCCTACCATTGTTGTGTCGTCAGCAAAATTAATGATGAAGTTGGAGTGGTGCTTGGCCACGCAGTTGTGGGTAAACAGGGAGTACAGGAGGGGACTAAGCAGGCACCCCTGAGGGGCCCCAGTGTTGAGGATCAGCATGGCAGATGTGTTGTTAACTACCCTTACCACCTGGGGGCGGCCCGTTAGGATGTCCAGGATCCAGTTGCAGAGGGAGGTGTTTAGTCCCAGGGTCCTTAGTTCAGTGATAAGCTTTGTGGGCGCTATGATGATGAATGCTGAACTGTAGTCAATGAATAGCATTTTCACATAGGTGTTATTTTTGTCCAGGTGAGAAAGGGCATTGTGGAGCGTGATTGAGATTGCGTCATTTGTGGTTCTGTTGGGGCGGTATGCGAATTGGAGTGGGTCTAGGGTTTCCCGAAATGATGGTGTGGATGTGAGTCATGGCCAACCTTTTAAAGCACTTCATGGCTACCGAGGTTAGGCAGGTTACCTTCGCTTCCTTTGGCATAGGGACTATGGTGGTCTACTTGAAACGTAGGTATTATTGACTCGGTCACGGAGAGGTCGAGAATGTCAGTGAAGACACTTGCCATTTTGTTCGCGCATGCTCTGAGTGCATTTCCTGTTAATCCGTCTGGCCCCGCGTCCTTGTGAATGTTGACCTGTTTAAAGGTCTTGCTCACATCGGCTATGGAGAGCTTGATCACACAGTTGTTCGGAACAGCCTAATGCTCTCATGCATGCGTCTGTGTTTCTTGCCTCGAAGCGAGCATAAAAGATATTTAGCTCGTCTGGTAGGCTTGCATCACTGGGCAGCACGCAGCTGGGATTCCCTTTGTAGTCCGTAATAGTTTGCAATTTGACGAGCAATTTGACGAGCCTCATAGCCGGTGTAGTAGGATTCAATATTAGTCCTGTATTGACTCTTTGCCTGTATGCCGATTCATAGCAAGCAGGATTAAGTATAAGTGTCCAGATTAGGGTCCTGCTCCTTAAAAGCGGCAACTCTAGCCTTTTAGCTCGTGCAGATGTTGCCTGTAATCCGTGGATTCTGGTTGGGATATGTACGCACGGTCACTGTGGGGACGATGTCGTGCACTTATTGAGGAAGCCGGTGACTGAAGTGGTATACTCCTCAATGCCATTGCATGAATCCCAGAACATATTCCAGTCTTTGCTAGCAAAACAGTCCTGTAGCGCAGTACCCGCGTCATCTGACCACAATACGATATTATCAAGATAATTAGGTGCCAATATGTATTTTCCGATTCTCAAAATTCTCACGATTCTATATGTATTACAATCCGTATTGCGATTTTATTGCGATTCGATATTCCAAACATATTTCTCACCATGTCTGCTGCAGAGTGACAAGAGAGAGCCATGATACATTTTTCTTGATCAGTCAGGGAAAGTGCTGAAAACATGTTGGCTCGCGATTTAAAAAGAAGATACCGTCGTTTTGGCACAGGTACAGCTGACTAGATCTAGCTAACTCTACCGAGCAAAAATCTAATCTAGACTTGGAGTCAAAGTATCGATATGATATCATTGAAAATGTTATTGTGATATGTAACTGTATAGATTTTTTTTACGCCATCACAAGCTTACACAGGACTTTAATACGGTATTCCAATTCAGAATGCAAATGATTTATTGTATTTTAACAGCAACAGTTACAACCTAGATTTTACATGTACATGTACAGTAGGCCTGAATCTTTCATCTGTACTGTTACTTAGGGTTGCACTGACAAAACTAAAACGCATTTATTATATTTTAACTGCAACAGTTCCAACCTAGAAAGTGTTTTTAATGGCTATAGCTATTTACATTTCATTTCATTGTTATTTGTCCTTATTGCATTTGTTTTAGACTGACATCAGGGCAATGAAATGTACTGATTGTCACGTGTGCTCCCTCTCCGGCTTCGAGGTCATTATGGTGCACACCTGTCACCATCGGTACGTGCATATGCGCGTCATCAGACTCACCTGGACTCCATCACTTCCCTGATTACCCTCCCTATATATGTCACTCCCTTTGGTTCCTTCCCCAGGCGTTAATGTTTTTGTTTCTGTTTAATGTCTGTGTGCTGTTAGTGTTTCTTGTTTTGTATTATGTTCCGTTTATTTATTAAAACACTCCCTGAACTTGCTTCCTGACTCTCAGCGCACATCGTTACACCGATATTTACCTATAGTGGCATGTTTTCATAAGCCTGGGTCCCAGGAAAACAAAGCATTTCTTATTTGGGTCCCAGAACCCCTGCTGTACATGCTGGGGACACACACACACACACAGTCTAGTCTCTCTCACACACACACACACACACACACACACACACACACACACACACACTCCGCTGGGCTCCTTTGCTGACATTGCAAAAAGAGATACACCGGGTCGATTACCCAGTCTGTCACTTTATAATTTGGTGACGTGTGTGTGATTATTGGATGTACACTACCGGTCAAAAGTTTGAGGACACCTACTCATCCAAGGGTTTTTCTTCATCAAGGCAAAGGGTGGCTATTTGAAGAATCTCAAATATAAAATATATTTTGATTTAACACTTTCTTTGTTACTACATGATTCCATATGTGCTATTCCATAGTTTTGATGTCTTCACTATTATTATACAGTGTAAATAATAGTCAAAATGATGAAAAACCCTTGAATGAGTGCAGTGTCTTGCAAAAGTATTCACCCCCTTGGCGTTTTTCCTATTTTGTTGCATTACAACCTGTAATCTAAATGGATTTTTATTTGGATTTCATGTAATGGACATACACAAAATAGTCTAAATTGTTGAAGTGAAATGAACAAAATAACTTGTTTGAAAAATATAACAAAAATACGGAAAAGTGGTGCGTGTATATGTATTCACCCTCTTTGCTAAGAAGCCCCTAAATAAGATCTGGTGCAACCAATTACCTTCAGAAGTCACATAATTAGTTAAATAATGTCCACCTGTGTGCAATCTAAGTGTCACATGATCTCAGTATATATACACCTGTTCTGAAAGGCCCCAGAGTCTGCAACACAACTAAGCAAGGGGCACCACCAAGCAAGCGGCACCATGAAGGCCAAGGAGCTCTCCAAACAGGTCAGGGACAAAGTTGTGGAGAAGTACAGATCAGGGTCGGGTTATATCAGAAACTTTGAACATCCCACGGAGCACCATTAAATCCATTATGAAAAAAATGAAAGAATATGGCACCACAACAAACCTGCCAAGAGAGGGCCACCCCCCAAAACTCACAGACCAGGCAAGGAGGGCATTAATCAGAGAGGCAACAAAGAGACCAAAGATAACCCTGAAGGAGCTGCAAAGCTCCACAGGGGAGATTGGAGTATCTGTCCATAGGACCACTTTAAGAGGTACACTCCACATAGCTGGGCTTTACGGAGAAGTGGCCAGAAAAAAAGCCATTGCTTACAGAAAAAATAAGCAAACACGTTTGGTGTTCGCCAAAAGGCACGAGGGAGACTCCCCAAACATATGGAAGAAGGTACTCTGGTCAGATGAGACTAAAATTGAGCTTTTTGGCCATCAAGGAAAACGCTATGTCTGGCGCAAACCCAACACCTCTCATCAACCCGACGAGAACAACATCCCCACAGTGAAGCATGGTGGTGGCAGCATCATGCAGTGGGGATGTTTTTCATTGGCAGGGACTGGGTAACTGGTCAGAATTGAAGGAATGATGGTTGCCGCTAAATATAGGGAAAATCTTGGGGGAAACCTGTTTCAGTCTTCAAGACATTTGTGACTGGGATGAAGGTTCACCTTTCAGCAGGACAATGATCCATACTGCTAAAGCAACACTTTAGTGTTTTAAGGGGAAACATTTAAATGTCTTGGAATGGCCTAGTCAAAGCCCAGACCTCAATCCAGTTGAGAATCTGTGGTATGACTTAAAGATTGCTGTACACCAGCGGAAACCATCCAACTTGAAGGAGCTGGAGCAGTTTTTCCTTGAAGAATGGGCAAAAATCCTAGTGGTTAAATGTGCCAAGCTTATAAAGACATACCCCAAGAGACTTGCAGCTGTAATTGTTGCAAAGGTGGCTCTACAAACTATTGCCTTTGGGGGGTGAATAGTTATGCACACTCAAGTTCTTTTTTTGTCTTATTTCTTGTTTGTTTCACAATAAAAAATATTTTGCATCTTCAAAGTGGTAGGCATGTTGTGTAAATCAAATGATACAACCCCCCCCAGAAAAGTAATTTTAATTCCAGGTTGTAAGGCAATAAAATTGAAAAAATGCCAAGAGGTTGAATACTTTCGCAAGCCAGTGTAGGTGTTCTAAAACTTTTGACCGGTTGTGTACAGTCGTGGTCAAAATATTTGAGAATGGCATAAATATTAATTTTCACAAGGTCTACTGCCTCAGTTTGTATGATGGCAATTTGCATATACTCCAGAATGTTTTGAAGAGTGATCATTAATTGCAAAGTCCATCTTTGCCATGCAAATTAACTGAATCCCAAAAAACATTTCTACTGCATTTCAGCCCTGCCACAAAAGGACCAGCTGACATCATGTCAGTGATTCTCTTGTTAACACAGGTGTGAGTGTTGACGAGGACAAGGCTGGACATCACTCTGTCATGCTGATTGAGTTCGAATAACAGACTGGAAGCTTCAAAAGGAGGGTGGTGCTTGGAATCCTTGTTCTTCCTCTGTCAACCATGGTTACCTGCAAGCAAACACATGCTGTCATCATTGCTTTGCACAAAAAGAGCTTCACAGGCAAGGATATTGCTGCCAGTAAGATTGCACCTAAATCAACCACTTATCGGATCTTCAAGCACTTCAAGGAGAGCAGTTCAATTGTTGTGTTGAAGGCTTCAGGGCGCCCAAGAAATTCCAGCAAGCTTAATTCAAGTTAATTCAGCTGCGGAATTGGGGCACCACCAGTACAGAGCTTGGTCAGGAATGGCAGCAGGCAGGTGTGAGTGCATCTGCACGCACAGTGAGGTGAAGGCTTTTGGTGGATGGCCTGGTGTCAAGAAGGGCAGCAAAGAAGCCACTTCCCTCCAGGAAAAACATCAGGGGCAGACTGACATTCTGCAAAAGGTACAGGGATGGACTGCTGAGGACTGGGGTAAAGTCATTTTCTCTGATGAATACCCTTTCCGATTGTTTGGGGCATCCGGAAAAAAGCTTGTCCGGAGAAGACAAGGTGAGCGCTACCATCAGTCCTGTGTCATGCCAACAGTAAAGCATCCTGAGACCATTCATGTGGGAAATTGCTTCTCAGCCAGTTGCTTCCTTTGCCTATAAACACAGCCATGAATATAGAATGGTACCAACACATCCTCAGAGAGAATCTTCTCCCAACCATCCAGGAACAGTTTGGTGACAAGCAATGCCTTTTCCAGCATGATGGAGTACCTTGCCATAAGGCAAAAGTGATAACTAAGTGACTCGGGGAACAAAACATCGATATTTTGGGTCCATGGCCAGGAAACTCCCCCCTGACCTTAATCCCATTGAGAACTTGTGGTCAATCCTCAAGAGTGGCCTCCCGGGTGGCGCAGTGGGTAAGGGCGCTGTACTGCAGCGCCAGCTGTGCCATCAGAGTCCCTGGGTTCGCGCCTAGGCTCTGTCGTAACCGGCCGCGACTGGGAGGTCCGTGGGGCGACGCACAATTGGCCTAGTGTCATCCGGGTTAGGGAGGATTTGGTCGGTAGGGATGTCCTTGTCTCATCGCGCACCAGCGACTCCTGTGGCGGGCCGGGCGCAGTGCGCGCTAACCAAGGTTGCCAGGTGCATACTGTTTCCTCTGACACATTGGTGCGGCTGGCTTCCGGGTTGGATGCGCGCTGTCTTAAGAAGCAGTACGGCTGGTTGAGTTGTGTATCGGAGGATGCATGACTTTCAACCTCTCCCGAGCCCGTACTGGAGTTGTAGCGATGAGACAAGATAGTAGCTACTACAACAATTGGATACCATGAAATTGGGGAGAAAAAAGGGCTCAAATTAAAATAAAAAATTCCTCAAGAGGCGGGTGGACAAACAAAATCCCACAAACTCTGACAAACTCCAAGCATTGATTATGCAAGAATGGGCTGACATCAGTCAGGATGTGGCCCAAAAGTTAATTGACAGCATGGGCTGACATCAGGATTGCAGAGGGCTTGAAAAAGAAGTGTGAACACTGCAAATATCGACTTTTTGCATCAACTTCATGTAATTGTCATAAAAGCCTTTGACACTTATGAAATGTAATTATACTTCAGTATTCCATAGTAACATCTGACAAAAATATCTAAAGACACGGAAGCAGCAAACTTTTATACAAATTAATATTTGTGTCCTTCTCAAAACTTTTGGCCACGACGGTATGTAGTTGTGGTTGTATGGATGTCAAAGGTTGGGACATAAACGTTTAATCCCAGCCAGGAAATCTTACAGCTCAGAGGAGAGAAAGCTCTGAAGGAACTTTCACCATGTCTGTCTGGACAGCTCCTCATAAAAAGCATTTTCTAATTCTGGAATCTTCCATATCCGTTTTGGTATAGAGTTTTTGGATGGTTTATAGTTTTCAGTGTTAGAGTAAGGCCATACGGTAAACATCGATCAACTTCCATTTTGCGATTCATTACTGTCTACTGGACAGGTTGGGCACAGTGTCCCACGAGGTGCAATTAGACCCACAACCATCTGTTTCATTACAAGAACACTACCAGGACACACGCACACACAGACTCAGACACATGCACACAGAAAGACAGATACACACATGCAGATCATATGATAGAGTTTCTCTCGTATCAACTTCTGTTTGTGTATTTCATAAACAGTCAGCATAAAATGACATTGTTTTCCTCTGTATGCCTGAGAAGCTACTGTCCATCTCTGACTATCCCTTCTAATAGCTGCTGTGATACTGTGTGTGTGTGTGTGTGTGTGTGTGTGTGTGTGTGTGTGTTGGTGCACACTACAGTGGTACAATCTTGATTTACTCTAATGTGTGCAATGTATGTATGTGTGTTTGTGTTGCAGTGTCGTGTCAGGACGGAGCTGGGAGAGTTTACTGTCATCTACGCTCTGATCGGATGGATCCAAGGACATATAAACACTACATCAAGAGACACACTTGCAGCTTTATTTTTTCACAGCCATACTTCATTAGGCCCTTGTTTTATACAATAGAATGTGTTCTCAACTATTGCTGTTGTTGCTAAAAAAAACATGTAGTCCATTTTGACCTATGATGTCGGGTACCTAAAGGCCTGGTACCCAAAGGCCTGGTACCCAAAAGCCTGGTACCCAAAGGCCTGGTACCCAAAGGCCTGGTACCTAAAGACCTGGTACCCAAAGGCCTGGTACCTGCAACCTAAAGTGGATGCAGTGAGTCTTAACTTAAAGTGGAGAAACTGTGTTTGCGGAATTAGGAGGGTGTTGTTCTCTCTGCCTCAGTAAATTAGCTGTGTTTATTGGACCCCTTGGGGACACTATCAGCCAACACAGTCAGAGAGGGTGTGGGTGTGTGCAGTGGCGGACTGGGACCAGAAATGGTCCCTGGCATTTCTAACACACCGGCCCATTTTTTGCCTCGAGGCCCAACACAGGACCATTTTTTGCTTCGAGGCCCAACACCGGCCCATTTTTTGCCTCGAGGCCCAACACCGGCCCATTTCTTGCCTCGAGGCCCAACACCGACCCATTTTTTCCTTGAGGCCCTTATTATTATTAGCCAAATAATTACAATTTCTCTCTCACTTTATTCTATCACAGACAGACACACAGACACCCACCAGGCAAATGTTAGTGCAGCAGCTCTACAGGGGGCTGTGGGAGGTCCCATTGTAATTTACTCTATGTTAAATCTGGTTCGGGCTGGGAACACACACACTACTAGCTAACACTACTGTGGGGTTGGGGACACATGCATGCACACACGGACACACACATGCACACACACTAGGGCTGACCTCAATTAGTCAACTGGCCGATTGTTTGGTCGTTAGGCTGTTGGTCGACCGAGATTGTTTTAGTCGAGCAGATTGTTTTAGTCAAGCAGTAACAAATATATATATTTTTTTTCACCCATCTCAGTCAACTAATCCATTGCGGCGCCTAGACTAAAAGACAATTTATGCTTGATTTGAAAATGTGGTAGGAGGCTCCATATTGAGGGCGTGACACAATAGCGTAGTCTCCAGGGGCTTGCAGAGGCCAACACGAGCTCCCCTCCGACATTTTTGTAACAATGCAGAGGGCTCTGTATAGCACCACATTGACATTATTTTTTGATGGTGGATGGGGGCAGTACCTCCTGTATAAACACAAACTCACTTCCTTGACAACATCTCTGCACTGCTATGCAAAGCACAAGAAGTTTGAATGGCCTGACTTCTGCTGAGGCCATATAACCAATAACCAATATATATATATATAACCAATATAACCAATAATTCTGCATGGCCACGTCGGATTGACCATGCGCCCAGCACAATGCCCTTCTCTCTCCAGAATAGTTTGCGTTTGATTGTTAGTGTATATCAATTCCCCGGAACATACAGTGCCTTGCGAAAGTATTTGGCCCCCTTGAACTTTGTGACCTTTTGCCACATTTCAGGCTTCAAACATAAAGATATAAAACTGTATTTTTTTGTGAAGAATCAACAACAATAGACACTTTAGACACAACAACAAACGACACTTTTTATGAATATCTTTAAAAAATGGCTCTCTTCTTGCCACTCTTCCATAAAGGCCAGATTTGTGCAATATACGACTGATTGTTGTCCTATGGACAGAGTCTCCCACCTCAGCTGTAGATCTCTGCAGTTCAGTGGTCATGGGCCTCTTGGCTGCATCTCTGATCAGTCTTCTCCTTGTATGAGCTGAAAGTTTAGAGGGACGGTCAGGTCTTGGTAGATTTGCAGTGGTCTGATACTCCTTCCATTTCAATATTATCGCTTGCACAGTGCTCCTTGGGATGTTTAAAGCTTGGGAAATCTTTTTGTATCCAAATCCGGCTTTAAACTTCTTCTCAACAGTATCTCGGACCTGCCTGGTGTGTTCCTTGTTCTTCATGATGCTCTCTGCGCTTTTAACGGACCTCTGAGACTATCACAGTGCAGGTGCATTTATACAGAGACTTGATTACACACAGGTGGATTGTATTTATCATCATTAGTCATTTAGGTCAACATTGGATCATTCAGAGATCCTCACTGAACTTCTGGAGAGAGTTTGCTGCACTGAAAGTAAAGGGGCTGAATAATTTTGCACGCCCAATTTTTCAGTTTTTGATTTGTTAAAAAAGTTTGAAATATCCAATAAATATCATTCCACTTCATGATTGTGTCCCACTCGTTGTTGATTCTTCACAAAAAAATACAGTTTTATATGTTTATGTTTGAAGCCTGAAATGTGGCAAAAGGTCGCAAAGTTCAAGGAGGCCGAATACTTTCGCAAGGCACTGTATATCACCAGTAGTACATTTACCAACCTCTTAAGGATCTGCCCTTTTATTTCAATTCTTGCCTAAGATATACCAAAATCTAACTGCCTGTAGCTTAGGACCTGAAGCAATGATATGCACATTATTGATACTACTTAAAAGGAAACACTTTGAAGTTTGTGGAAATGTTAAATTAATATAGAATAATGTAACACATTAGATCTGGTAAAAGATAATACAAAGAAAAAAACTACAGTTTTTTTGTATTTTTTTTGTACCATCATCTTTGAAAAAGAGAAAGGCCATAATGTATTATAATGTATTATTCCAGCCCAGGCACCGTTTAGATTTTGGCCATTAGATGGCAGCAGTGTATGTGCAAAGTAGTAGATCCAATGAATCGTTGCATTTATGTTAAAAATGTTGCATCAAGACTGCCCAAATGTGCCTAATTTGTTTATTAATAACTTTTCAAGTTCATAACTGTGCACTCTCCTCAAAAATGGCATGGTATTCTTTCAATGTAATAGCTAATGCAAATGGGACAGTGAGGTTAGATTAACAATAGTTTAAGCTTTCTGCCGATATCAGACGTGTTTATATCCTGGGAAATGTTATTGTTTCTTGCAATGTCATGCTAATCACATTAGCGCACATTAGCTGAACCGTTCCGAGGGTGGGACACCGATCTGTAGATATCCTTAAGAGGTTTTAATTCCTGTAATTTCTAATCTACAATGTTCATTAATTTGGTTAAGGTAATATATTTTAATGCATTCAATATTATTATTCCAGTTTTCTCATTCTCATTGTCGGAGTGGACACATTGTTTACAGAGTGCACAACCTATGCTACACTTGTTTTGTCAATTTATTCATTGTCTTTTGTTTGGAGCGCTCCTGCCAATGTTGAGTAAGTACACGCACACATAGAAGTAGGCCTATAGGCTATCTGGCCTGCACTCAAATGTAGGCATAAAAATATTCTCATTTGGGGATCTGATAGTATTTCTGATTGGCGTAACACACCACAACTAATGAACTGTGGAACATCTCAAAGTAATGTTTTCTTCACCTCAAACAGCAAGCAAACAAAGTCTGTTTTTACATCTATTGATAATTACAATAGTTCTTCAATGTATAACCACAGCGTGAAAGGGAAACATTTAATAATTTGATCCAATAGAAACGTCATAAAATAGGCCTACCTGATTACTTCTTATCCGTGCTTGATTTGGACTGAAATAGGTTCCGGCACTCATTTTGGGTGCTGGTACCGTTTATATTTAAGGTGCAGGAGCTCCACAATACTTTTGAGCTATCAATCAATCAATCAATCAAATCAATAAAATGTATTTTTAAAACCCTTCTTACATCAGCTGATCACAAAGTGCTGTACAGAATCCCAGCCTAAAACCCCAAACAGTAAGCAAAACAGGTGTAGAAGCACGGTGGCTAGGAAAAACTCCTTAGAAAGGCCAGAACCTAGGACGAAACCTAGAGAGGAACCAGGCTCTGAGGGGGGCCAGTCCTCTTCTGGCTGTGCTGGGTGGAGATTATTACAGAACATGGCCAAGATGTTCAAATGTTCATAAATGACCAGCAGGGTCAAATAATAATAATCACAGTGGTTGTCGAGGGTGCAACAGGTGTGAGTAAATGTCAGTTGGCTTTTCATAGCCGATCATTGAGAGTATATCAACCGCTCCTGCTGTCTCTGGAGAGTTGAAAACAGCAGGTCTGGGACAGGTAGCATGTCCGGTGAACAGGTCAGGGTTCCTTAGTCGCAGGCAGAACCGTTGAAACTGGAGCAGCAGCACGACCAGGTGGACTGGGGACAGCAAGGAGTCATCAGGCCAAGTAGTCCTGAGGCATTATCCTAGGGTTCAGGTCCTCCGAGAGAGAGAAATAATGAAAGAAAGAGAGAAAGAGAGAGAGAAAAAGTGAGAGAATTAGAGAGAGCATACTTACATTCACACAGGACACCGGAAAAGACAGGACAAATACACCAGATATAACAGGCTGACCCTAGCCCCCAGACACATAAACTATTGCAGCATAAATACTGGAGGCTGAGACAGGAGGGGTCGGGAGACACTGTGGCCCCGTCCGACGATACCCCCAGACAGGGCCAAACAGGCAGGATATAACCCCACCCACTTTGCCAAAGCATAGCCCCCACACTACTAGAGGGATATCTTCAACCACCAACTTTCCATCCTGAGACAAGGCCGTGTATAGCCCACGAAGATCTCCCCATGGCACAACCCAAGAGGGAGCGCCAAACCCAGACTGGAACACACTCAAGTATTCTATGAGGAAGTATTCTACTATTCTATGAGGAACAGGAGCTCAAGCAGTAGAACATTTGAGGTGTCGGTATTCAGCTCCGGTGAGCTCCTGTCCAAGTCAAGCACTGCTTCTTATCCCTTGTGCAAATAGCCTACAGCTGTGTCTGTCCCGAGCTCACTGGTGCAGGAAGCTGAGGGCCCAGAATATTTTATACAATGTTGCAAGTTTGCTAGCATAAGCTTCGGGCCTTACCCAAGTTTATAGTTGATACAATGTTTGAAGTTCTTTGCAGACAGGCCATGTATAGCCAATGTGATTTATAGGATATTTATTTTTATCAGGTTATTTTCTACCTGTAGGCTGCAATGTTTTATTTGTGTCACGCCCTGCTCTGTTTCACCTGTCCTTGTGCTTGTCTTCACCCCCCTCCAGGGGTTGCCCATCTTCACTATCATCCCCTGTGTATTTATTCCTGTGTTCTCTGTCTGTTTGTTGCCAGTTTGTCTTGTATGTCCGTCTTGTAGTTCGTCTTGTTACTTTTTAGGTTTGTATCATTTTCATTCATTTTGATTAAACCACTTGACAATGATTTTGAGACATGATAAAAATGTGTTTAGAGGTTGGAGATATGTTGTGAGTAGATGAACATGCGAGGTAGTAATGGAGCCCTTTGAAGTGATTGTTTGACAATCAGATGAAGACATCATGACTGGTTGAGGTTATGCCATGGTAAAAGGTCATACATTTTAAAAGTTCAATCACAAATGTTTAAGACTCACAGAGATCCTATTAAATTAGTAGGGATTCTATATGTAGTTCTATGATTAGGCCATCAAGGTCCCTCACCATAAGTTCCTCACCATACAGCAGGTCCCTCACCATAGGTCCCTCACCATAGGTCTCTCATCATACAGTAGGTCTCTCACCATATGTCCCTCACTATAGGTCCCTCATCAGAGGTCCCTCACCGGGAAGAAATTGAGTCTACTTCCACCCTTGTATACACATACATACACATGGATACAAACACGTACACATACATAGAGTCACAGACTGTATAAAAATCTTAGTTGTCTAGTGTTTCTTAGTCTAAATATGGTGTGTATGGGTAAGTATGCATCATTGTGTGTATGTGGGACTGTGTGCTTGTATGTCAAGCATGTAAACCCAGCAAAAAAAGAAAGGTCCCTTTTTCAGGACCCTGTCTTTCAAAGATAATTCGTAAAAATCCAAATAACTTCACAGATCTTCATTGTAAAGGGTTTGAACACTGTTTCCCATCTAAACAACTGATGAACACGCACCTGTGGAACGGTCGTTAAGACACTAACAGCTTACAGACGGTAGGCAATTAAGTTCACAGTTCTGAAAAGTTAGAACACTAAAGAGGCCTTTCTACTGATTCTGAAAAGCACCAAAAGAAAGATGCCCAGTGTCCCTGCTCATCTGCGTGAACATGCCTTAGGCATGCTGCAAGGAGGCATGAGGACTGCAGATGTGGCCAGGGCAATAAATTGCAATGTCCGTACTGTGAGATGCCTAAGACAGCACTGCAGGGAGATAGGAAGGACATCTGATTGTCCTGTTTCATAAAAATGTGCATATGAAAACCATAACTGGCATGCAAATCGGTAGAAATGGTAAGACAAATTGCCATTCCACATGAGAAAGTTTCCAGACTTCTCATGTAACCTATTACCAGCAACTTCAAGAGAGTAATGGTAGAATCTGCAAAAGCCAGCAGGAGCGGGAGGAGAATAGTTGAGTCAGTTTAATTTTTTTCTTCTTCTGATGATCTAGATACTGTATCTGCCGCCCACTTGAGGCATTTGTCTTATTTCATCAAACCGCAAGCTTTAAGCATCAGACAGACACAGGGCGTACAGTATAGATCATTTTATTAAAATGTCTTGTCTATGAAAAAAAAATAACACGTTTAAATATGTCGACCAAAGGACAGACAACTTTCACTCAACCAAGATTTTGTTTAGTTGGGGGCAGCCCTAACACACACACTGCCAGCTAATGTTACTATTTTACCTCCAGGCACATCTTCACAGCGACTCCAGAGCAGGCAGCCAAGGCTGGACGAGACAACAGTCAAAAGGCTTTTTATAAACAGCATTTTGCTGTCAATGAGTCATCATAAGCATAATGACAACCAAATCATTCAGTTCGCCTAATTAAAATGCCTGGGTTGGAATCACCATCGGGAAGTCTCCAAATAAAGCCTGCAATGAATTCATATGGAACATGTCCAGAGGTAAATATCATGGATCACCACTCACAACACTCATCTATTTTTACACGTATTCTGCATCATTATGGCTAATCGACAGGACTAAAACTACATAGAAGACACAAATCACATTTTAATTAGTCAGAAAGTGCTTTAATTAGCGCACTGTACCTTATGTTCCAACTCAGCACTAGCATGTCTAATTCTATAAATCTAACACACTTGGATAGGGTGTTCGTAAGTGCTTTATTACAGTGTGATGTACTGGACCTGGGAAAGGTGTGGGATTTCCTGAATGGCACCGTAATTGAGAATTAGATCTTAAATGAATTGCCTCGTTAAATAAAGGTTCAATAAAACCACAAATGTATGTGAGGAAGAGCTTGGTGGAGAAGGACCTGACCACGGGAACCACCAGAGGTAGGGGATCCAGACACAATGATTGTCAGAGCGTGTCTGCCATGGCAACCAGGACCCCAGAGAATTGCTCTCTCTCTTTGTCTGTCTGTCCCCCTGAACCTACCACAGATAACAATTACACATGGACTGATTAAACTGCTTTGTCTGTCTGTCCCCCTGAACCTACCACATATAACAATTACACATGCACTGATTAAACTGCTTTGTCTGTCTGTCCCCCTGAACCTACCACAGATAACAATTACACATGCACTGATTAAACTGCTTTGTCTGTCTGTCCCCCTGAACCTACCACAGATAACAATTACACATGCACTGATTAAACTGCTTTGATTACACACCTTCTAATTGAGAGAGTCAATGAAGTCATTGAATAGATAAGTATCACTTCTGTGTGTGTGGGGGGGGGGGGGCTGTTTTGTCTAATCGAGTGTAGAGGGTTTGAGTTAAGCAACTGGTCAAAGGATTGACTGAACTGTCTCTGGGAGAAAATGTAGGTGCTGTGGTAGACAGAGCTTCACTACCTTTTCCCACAATGGAAATGATGTTTTCCATCTTCCTATTCATTCAGGTATTTGGTATGTTTTCCCTTTGAGTGCTATGTCGGTGTCAGATTCAGCCAAGAAGAAATGGAGAGATATGGACAGGGACAGAAAGTCATCCCAGCCCAGTGCTGTCCAGACCAACACTATAGACAGTAAGTCACACACACATACTGTACATTAGGGCTGTGACGATGCCAGTATCACAATATTTTTTTCCATGGCAAAAATGAAAACACAAAGCAGACCAAAGTCTTTGGTCCTTTAAACACATGCTGTATGTAAAACAGTGTTCGCTACTGACTTGCCTAGTTAAATGAAGGTAAAATGAAGGTAAATGAAGGTAAAATGTGCCTGGATGACAATATAATGATGTTTGTTTCCAACATTAGGAAAGCCTACGCTCCAAAATGCAATGTTGTTCAATGACAACACTGACATTTTGCCATGGCAGAGATGAGTTACCGACACCGAGATGCGCGTTGACAGTGTGGGCGCATCAATTCGGGCCTAATTATAATCGCCAAGTGTCATTACACTTTTTGGTGTGTTGTGTAGAAGAGGTCTCTTTCCATTCACCACTGTTTAGAGGTTGGAGATATGTTGTGAGTAGATGAACATGCGTGGTAGTAAAGGAGCCCTTTGAAGTGATTGTTTGACAATCAGATGAAGACATCATGACTGGTTGAGGTATGCCAATGTAAAAGGTCATACATTTTAAAAGTTCAATCACAAATGTTTAAGACTCACAGAGATCCTATTGAATTAGTAGGGATTCTATATGTAGTTCTGTGATTAGGCCATCAAGGTCCCTAACCATAAGTTCCTCACCATACAGCAGGTCCCTCACCATAGGTCCCTCACCATAGGTCTCTCATCATACAGTAGGTCTCTCACCATATGTCCCTCACTATAGGTCCCTCATCAGAGGTCCCTCACCGGGAAGAAATTGAGTCTACTTCCACCCTTGTATACAAATGCAGTGGGGAAGACACTTAAAAAGATGAGAGAGGCCTGTAATTTTCATCAAAGGTACACTTCAACTATGACAGACAAAATGAAGGAAAAAAAATCCAGAAAGTCACATTGTAGGATTTTTAATTAATTAATTTGCAAATTATGGTGGAAAATAAGTATTTAAACTATGTCTAAAGACTGTTCACACCTTAGGGAAGCCATAGAAAAAGGAATATTGTTGATATCCCTTTAAATGGAGGATAGGCACGCATAGGAACAGAGAGGTTTCAAAATAAGAGGCACTTCCTGATTGGATTTTCCTCAGGGTTTCGCCTGCAATATCAGTTCTGTTATACTCACAGACAATATTTTGACAGTTTTGGAAACGTTAGAGTATTTTCTATCCTAATCTGTCAATTATATGCATATTCTAGCTGTATAGGCTGTTTACTCTGGGAATTACATTTTTCCAAACATAAAAATAGTGCCCCCTAGCTTAAAGAGGTTAATGCAGCTGGTGGCCACACCAGATACTGACTGTTACTTTTGATTTTGACCCCCCCTTTGTTCAGGGACACATCATTCCATTTCTGTTAGTCACATGTCTGTGGAACTTGTTCAGTTTATGTCTCAGTTGTTGAATCTTGTCATGTTCATACAAATATTTACACATGTTAAGTTTTCTGAAAATAAACACAGTTGACAGTGAGAGGACGTTTATTTTTTGCTGAGTTTTTGTGTATGTGTGTATTACTATGTGTGTGCTAGTTTGTGTATGGGTGTGTATTACTATGTGTGTGTTAGTTTGTGTATAGGTGTGTAATACTATGTGTGTGTTAGTTTGTGTATGGGTGTGTATTACTATGTGTGTGTTAGTTTGTGTATGGGTGTGTATTACTATGTGTGTGTTAGTTTGTGTATGGGTGTGTTATACTATGTGTGTGTTAGTTTGTGTATAGGTGTGTATTACTATGTGTGTGTTAGTTTGTGTATGGGTGTGTATTACTATGTGTGTGTTAGTTTGTGTATAGGTGTGTATTACTATGTGTGTGTTAGTTTGTGTATAGGTGTGTATTACTATGTGTGTGTTAGTTTGTGTATAGGTGTGTATTACTATGTGTGTGTTAGTTTGTGTATGGGTGTGTAATACTATGTGTGTGTTAGTTTGTGTATGGGTGTGTATTACTATGTGTGTGTTAGTTTGTGTATGGGTGTGTATTACTATGTGTGTGTTAGTTTGTGTATGGGTGTGTAATACTATGTGTGTGTTAGTTTGTGTATGGGTGTGTATTACTATGTGTGTGTTAGTTTGTGTATGGGTGTGTATTACTATGTGTGTGTTAGTTTGTGTATGGGTGTGTATTACTATGTGTGTGTTAGTTTGTGTATGGGTGTGTATTACTATGTGTGTGTTAGTTTGTGTATGGGTGTGTAATACTATGTGTGTGTTAGTTTGTGTATGGGTGTGTATTACTATGTGTGTGTTAGTTTGTGTATGGGTGTGTATTACTATGTGTGTGTTAGTTTGTGTATGGGTGTGTATTACTATGTGTGTGTTAGTTTGTGTATGGGTGTGTATTACTATGTGTGTGTTAGTTTGTGTATAGGTGTACATGTATATGTGAAAAGCTCCAGCTTTCTTCCCAGTCCATAATTCAGATAGTAAGGAGTGTGAATATTAATATTTTATTGTCATACAGAAACACTCCATATTCTCTTTGAAAACACACATTAATAATTATACCCTGTATGGTGGCAATAATACCCTTGCACCCTAAATTATTTATTGATCACCCCTAAAACTCACCTCTCACCCCATCTCCGTGACCACATGTGACCTGACCAAGGTCAAGGTCAGGTTACATGGTCTGTAAAACACGCTACCCACCCCAGGTAGCAGGAAATGGTCCAGCCTACTTGTTCATGCATCACTTCCTGTTATAGCCCTTCTTCTCATGCAATATGGATCCATGCAGCCAGCCCAGCCCAGCCCAGCCCAGTGTAGCTTGATGTGTGTATCACCCAGCCATGAATAAACCAGTCAGCACCTGACAGAGAGAGCCATAGCACAGAGCCACAGAGTCACAGAGCAGGCTGAATTATTTGGTGAGCCTGCAGGGCTAAAGATCTACCCCAGTCAAGGGTGGTTAAAGTCTGACAGAGCACCCAGAATAAACATTCACCCTAATAATGTGGCACCTGTTGAGGTAATGACTTTTGTGATAACTACATTTAATATATAGGGGTTTTATTTTATGTTATCTTGAAGATACATGTTGGACAGTATGATGCAGAAGAGGTGTATAGAAGTCGTTAAATCACTGTTGCGTTGGTTGATTTGTTTGGAACTGTTCTGTCGGTTGTTCTAGCTCCTGCCCCCTCTCTGTTTTTCTGTCTCTCTTGTTTTACACACAAATGGTGTTACTTTTGAAGCATATACACACACACATCAAATTAAATTGTATTGTGGAATAAATTAGGAAGAAATAAACAATGAGTAATGATAACTTGGCTACAGTGCCTTGCGAAAGTATTCGGCCCCCTTGAACTTTGCGACCTTTTGCCACATTTCAGGCTTCAAACATAAAGATATAAAACTGTATTTTTTTTGTGAAGAATCAACAACAAGTGGGACACAATCATGAATTGGAACGACATTTATTGAATATTTCAAACTTTTTTAACAAATCAAAAACTGAAAAATTGGGCGTGCAAAATTATTCAGCCCCTTTAAGTTAATACTTTGTAGCTCCACCTTTTGCTGCGATTACAGCTGTAAGTCGCTTGGGGTATGTCTCTATCAGTTTTGCACATCGAGAGACTGACACTTTTTCCCATTCCTCCTTGCAAAACAGCTCGAGCTCAGTGAGGTTGGATGGAGAGCATTTGTGAACAGCAGTTTTCAGTTCTTTCCACAGATTCTCGATTGGATTCAGGTCTGGACATTGACTTGGCTATTCACCTGGATATGTTTATTTTTGAACCATTCCATTGTAGATTTTGCTTTATGTTTTGGATCATTGTCTTGTTGGAAGACAAATCTCCGTCCCAGTCTCAGGTCTTTTGCAGACTTCATCAGGTTTTGGGTATGGTGTGTTCAGGGTGATGAGCTGTGTTGCTTTTACGCCAAACATAACGTTTTGCATTGTTGCCAAAAAGTTCAATTTTGGTTTCATCTGACCAGAGCACCTTCTTCCACATGTTTGGTGTGTCTCCCAGGTGGCTTGTGGCAAACTTTAAACGACACTTTCATGGATATCTTTAAAAAATGCCTTTTTTCTTGCCACTCTTCCATAAAGGCCAGATTTGTGCAATATATGACTGATTGTTGTCCTATGGAAAGAGTCTCCCACCTCAGCTTTAGATATCTGCAGTTCATTCAGAGTGATCATGGGCCTCTTGGCTGCATCTCTGATCAGTCTTCTCCTTGTATGAGCTGAAAGTTTAGAGGGACGGCCAGGTCTTGGTAGATTTGCAGTGGTCTGATACTCCTTCCATTTCAATATTATCGCTTGCACAGTGCTCCTTGGGATGTTTAAAGCTTGGGAAATCTTTTTGTATCCAAATCCGGCTTTAAACTTCTTCACAACAGTATCTCGGACCCGCCTGGTGTGTTCCTTGTCATGATGCTCTCTGCGCTTTTAACGGACCTCTGAGACTATCACAGTGCAGGTGCATTTATACGGAGACTTGATTACACACAGGTGGATTGTATTTATCATCATTAGTCATTTAGGTCAACATTGGATCATTCAGAGATCCTCACTGAACTTCTGGAGAGAGTTTGCTGCACTGAAAGTAAAGGGGCTGAATAATTTTGCACGCCCAATTTTTCAGTTTTTGATTTGTTAAAAAAGTTTGAAATATCCAATAAATGTCGTTCCACTTCATGATTGTGTCCCACTTGTTGTTGATTCTTCACAAAAAAATACAGTTTTATATCTTTATGTTTGAAGCCGGAAATGTGGCAAAAGGTCGCAAAGTTCAAGGGGGCCGAATACTTTCGCAAGGCACTGTATATACACGGAGTACCAGTACCGAGTTCTTGTGCAGGGGTACGAGGTAATTGAGGTAAATACAGTTTCAACATATACACTACCGTTCAAAAGTTTGGGGTCACTTAGAAATGTCCTTGTTTTTCAAAGAAAAACACATTTTCTGTCCATTCAAATAACATCAAATTTATCAGAAATACTGTGTAGACATTGTTAATCTTGTAAATGTATATTGTAGCTGGAAACGAATGATTTTTTAAGGAATATCTACATAGGCAGCTTCAATAAATAGTACCCGCAAAACATCAGTCGTAACGTCAACAGTGAAGAGGCGATTCCGTGATGCTGGCCTTCTAGGCAGAGTTCCTCTGTCCAGTGTCTGTGTTCATTTGCCCATCTAATTTTTTGTCTTTTATTGGCCAGTCTGAGATATGGCTTTTTCTTTGCAAGTCTGCCTAGAAGACCAGCATCCCGGAGTCGCCTCTTCACTGTTGACGTTGCGACTGATGTTATGCGGGTACTATTTATTGAAGCTGCCAGTTGAGGACTTGTAAGACGTCTGTTTCTCAAACTAGACACTCTAATGTACTTGTACTCTTGCTCAGTTGTGCACCGGGGCCTCCCACTCCTCTTTCTATTCTGGTTAGAGCCAGTTTGCGCTGTTCTGTGAAGGGAGTAGTACACAGCGTTGTGTGGCCATTTTGAGCCTGTATGTCACGTTGGTATATGGTAGGGAGACAAGCGCAGGAATGTGTAATAGGGGTTTTTATTTACCCAAATTACAGCGTGCCATGTTCAGGCACGGGGACAAAGACCAAACAAACATTATACAAAACACAGGGTTGAGACGCAAACGAAAGAGCCAGGAGTACCTCAAATAAATACACAAGCGCACAATGATTCCACACAGGACGAGACCCGTAATCATCTGCACCATACACGAGGCACGAAAGCCAAAACAACACAGCACAAGTACTCACACGACCAACGGACATTGGAACAATAATTGATAGGTCAAGGGTGAACCAAGGGCAAACTTATACAATTACTAATCAAAGGGAATAGGGACCAGGTGTGCGTAAAGGCAGTTCTCGAGGGATACGTGACACTGTAACTGAACCCACAAATGCTGATGCTCCAGATACTCAACTAGTCTAAAGAAGGCCAGTTTTATTGCTTCTTTAATCAGGACAACAGTTTTCAGCTGTGCTAACAGAATTCCAAAATGGTTTTCTAATGATCAATTAGCCTTTTAAATGATAAACTTGGATTAGCTAACACAACGTGCCATTGGAACACAGGTGTGATGGTTGCCGATAATGGGCCTCTGTATGCCTATGTAGACATTCCATTAAACATTTTTTATTTCTAGCTGCAATATTAATTTACAACATTAACAATGTCCACTGTATTTCTGATACATTTAATATTATTTTAATGGTCAAAAACAAGGGCATTTCTTAGTGACCCCACACTTTTGACCGGTAGTGTAGGTAGGGGTAAAGTGACTCGGCCTGTCTCTCTGGTAGACGAGAAGCAAGTACAGGGAGTGACATTTTTATTAACAACGGACATGGAACAGGACAGGATAGCGTCTGGACATGAAAACATAACGACGTTAATGCTGACACGGGGAACCAACGGAGGAACAGACAGATATAGATGGAGCAATCAACAAAGTGAAGGGGTCCAGGTGAGTTCAGTGAGCTCTTATGTTCGTAATGATGGTGACAGGTGTATGTAATGAAGGGCAGCCTGGCACCCTCGAGCGCCAGAGAGGGAGCGCGGGAGCAGGCGTGACATGCTTGTGTTTCTTGGCCCAAGCAAGTCTCTTTTTCTTATTGGTGTCCTTTAGTAATGGTTTCTTTGCAGCAATTAGACCATGAAGGCCTGATTCACGTAGTCTCCTCTGAAGAGTTGTTGTTGAGATGTGTCTGTTACTTGAACTTTGTGAAGCAAACACACACACACACACACTCACACACACACACACACACAAACACACAAACACACACACACACACACACACACACACACACACACACACACACACACACACACACACACACACACACACACACACACACACACACACACACACACACACACACACACACACACACACACACACACACACACACACACACACACACACACTAAAATGTTATATTTATACAGTAGATACATTTACCTTGCATTTTCATATAGATTGTATTATTAACCTTGCATAGATTCATCACGTCATTCCTTCTCCATTCAATTCTCCATGTATGCATCTTCTACAGTATATCAGTCCCTCAAAGATCCAGTGTCTGTGTATTTACCCTGCACTACTCAAATTGATTTTCCATGTTTCCAGGCCTACATACTATTCCCCAATCTCTCTCTCTCTCTCTCTCTCTCTCTCTCTCTCTCTCTCTCTCTCTCTCTCTCTCTCTCTCTCTCTCTCTCTCTCTCTTTCTCTGTCTGTCTTTACACCTGAAGCAGAACACCTCTTTACTGGGACACATGGTACACTCTATCCAGCTGTGGTGGTTAAATCCTATTTATTTTTAAATGAGCCTTTAGGTCCGTCTAAATTCTTTACATTATAGCACGTCCAGGCACTTGTCACGTTGTAACTCTAAAACCTGCTTATTTAAAACATTTTACACAGAAACTGATCACTATCCATGTAAATAACAATCCCTAATAACCTATACAGTGCATTCAGAAAGTATTCACACCCCTTGACTTTTTCTACATTTTGTTGTGTTACAAGGTGGGATTAAAATTGATTGAATTGTCATTTTTTGTCAATGATCTGTAGAAAAAAACTTTGTAATTTGAAAGTTTAAGAAAAATTCTAACATTTGTAATAAACATTATGAAAATTAAACACTAAAATATCTTGATTAAAAAAGCATATATGTGTCAGAATGACCTTTGGCAGCAATTACAGAGAGCCTTTCTAGGTACGTTTTTAAGAGCTTTGCACATCTGGATTATACAATACAATATAAAATATGGTTTTGCACATTAAAATTCTTCAAGCTCTGTCAAGTTGGTTGTTGATCATTGCTAGACAGCCATTTTTAAGTCTTGCCATAGATTCTCAAGCCGATTTAAGTCAAAACTGTAACTAGGCCACTCAGAAACATAACATTTGGTCTTGGTAAGCAGCTCCAGTGTATATTTGTGTTTTAGGTTATTGTCCTGCTGAAAGGTTATTACCAGCAGACTGAACCAGGTTTTCCTCTAGGTTTTGTCCTGTGCTTAGCTCTATTCTGTTAAAAAATCCCTTGTCCTTGCCGATGACAAGCATATCCGTAACATGATGCAGCCACCACCATGCTTGAAAATATGAACGTTGGTACTTAGGACATAAAGTAAATGTATTTGCCAATTGTTTTGCAGTTGTACTTTAGTGCCTTGTTGCAAAAAGGATGCATGTTTTGGAATATTTTTATTCTGTACAGGCTTCCTTCTTTTCACTCTGTCATTTCGGTTAGTATTGTGGAGTAACTACAATGTTGATCCATCCTCAGTTTTCTCCTATTACAGCCATTAAACTCTGTGACTGTATTAAAGTCACCATTGGCTTCATGGTGAAATCCCTGAGCTGTTTCCTTCCTCTCAGCAACTTAGTTAGGAAGGACGCCTGTATCTTTGTAGTGACTGGGTGTATTGATACACCATCCACAGTGTAATTAATAACTTCACCATGCTCAAAAGGATATTCAATGTCTCCTTTTTATTTTTACCCATCTACCAATAGGTACCCTTCCTTGTGAGGCATTGGAAAACCTCCCTGGTCTTTGTGGTTGAATCTGTGTTTTAAATTCACTGCTCAACTGAGGGACCTTATAGATGATTGTATGTGTGGGGGTACAGAGATAAGGTAGTCATTCAAAAATCATGTTAAACACTGTTATTGCACACAGAGTGAGGCCATGAAACATATTGTTTTTTTATAACAAAGGGGTTGAATAATGATTGACTCAAGACATTTTAGCTTTATATGTTTTATTCATTTGTACAATTTGAAGGTATTGTGTGTAGGCCAGTGACACAAAATCTCAATTTAAGCAGTTTTAAATTCAGGCTCATTCGTCCCGCAGGGTGAGGAGAGAGAGAGGGTGAAATAGGAAGGGAGGAGAGAGAGGGAAGAGAGGGACGGGTGAGGGTTGGTTAAGAGGGAGGGCAAGGGGTGAGGTAGATGGGAGGGGGGATGACAATGCTGCGCAACAGTGGGCTAGAGTGAGGGGTGAGAGAGGGTGAAGGGAGAGGACGACAGGGGCAGACGAGGGAAGGATGGAAAGAGGTAAGAAGGACTTTAAGTTAGCTAGTTGGGTGGATGTGGGGTCCTTGGAAGTCAGCACACTGTGACGAAAGCAATTGAAATCTTAGAAAACTAGAAATTCAAGTAGAAATTACAGAGAAAAATAAAATGCTATACATCATAACGTGTTGTTCTCTGCACAGAACCAGCGGTGGTGAAACCAGAACAGGTCATCGAGGTCTCCAGCCCCTTCCTCAACTAAAGGGTGTTGACCTGCCTGCTGCCCCAGAGCTGGACTTACTAGACACAGCTACACCACACAGTGGGTTTATTCTGAATGGACAGAACGAGGCAGTCAGTGGAGTCCCAACAGACCAGATTCCTTTGCCCCCAGGGTATATGTATATGTGTGTGTATGTGTGTGTGTGTGGGTGTGTGTGTGTGCACATGTATACAGTATACATGACCTGTAGCATGAGAGCATCTTGGCTAGGCTGTTTAGCAGCGTGGATGTATGTATTCAATGCCTTTAGACACAAATGCTGCTGGACATAGCTAGTTTTTGGTAGGTCTCAGATAGTAGTGCATGTGTACTGTAATTCTACTAGATGAACGAGAGCCCACACATAAACATAATGTATGCTGAAAGCTTCAATGCTCAATGCTCTAAATCAGCCCAAATCTCAAACTACTTTCATTGGTTGAACATGTTATGGTTTGTAGAATGTGTTAATGATGTGTAGAACATATTATGGTGTGTAGAACATGTTATGGTTTGTAGAACATGTTATGGTGTGTAGAACATGTTATGGTTTGTAGAATGTGTTAATGATGTGTAGAACATGTTATGGTGTGTAGAACATGTTATGGTGTGTAGAACATGTTATGGTTTGTAGAACATGTTATGGTTTGTAGAACATGTTATTGTGTGTAGAACATGTTATGGTTTGTAGAATGTGTTAATGATGTGTAGAACATGTTATGATGTGTAGAACATGTTATGGTGTGTAGAACATGTTATTGTTTGTAGAATGTGTTAATGATGTGTAGAACATGTTATGGTGTGTAGAACATGTTATGGTTTGTAGAACATGTTATGGTTTGTAGAACATGTTATTGTGTGTAGAACATGTTATTGTGTGTAGAACATGTTATGGTTTGTAGAATGTGTTAATGATGTGTAGAACATGTTATGGTTTGTAGAACATGTTATGGTTTGTAGAACATGTTATTGTGTGTAGAACATGTTATGGTTTGTAGAATGTGTTAATGATGTGTAGAACATGTTATGATGTGTAGAACATGTTATGGTGTGTAGAACATGTTATGGTGTGTAGAATGTGTTAATGATGTGTAGAACATGTTATGGTGTGTAGAACATGTTATGGTTTGTAGAACATGTTATGGTTTGTAGAACATGTTATTGTGTGTAGAACATGTTATTGTGTGTAGAACATGTTATGGTTTGTAGAATGTGTTAATGATGTGTAGAACATGTTATGATGTGTAGAACATGTTATGGTGTGTAGTACATGTTATGGTGTGTAGAATGTGTTAATGATGTGTAGAACATGTTATGGTGTGTAGAACATGTTATGGTTTGTAGAACATGTTATGGTTTGTAGAACATGTTATTGTGTGTAGAACATGTTATTGTGTGTAGAACATGTTATGGTTTGTAGAATGTGTTAATGATGTGTAGAACATGTTATGGTTTGTAGAATGTGTTAATGATGTGTAGAACATGTTATGGTGTGTAGAACGTGTTCTGGTGTGTAGAACATGTTATTGTGTGTAGAACATGTTAATGATGTGTAGAACATGTTATGGTGTGTAGAACGTGTTATGGTGTGTGAACATGTTATGGTTTGTAGAACATGTTATTGTGTGTCGAACATGTTATTGTGTGTAGAACATGTTATGGTTTGTAGAATGTGTTAATGATGTGTAGAACATGTTATGGTTTGTAGAATGTGTTAATGATGTGTAGAACATGTTATGGTGTGTAGAACGTGTTCTGGTGTGTAGAACATGTTATTGTGTGTAGAACATGTTAATGATGTGTAGAACGTGTTATGGTGTGTGAACATGTTATGGTTTGTAGAACATGTTATGGTTTGTAGAACATGTCAATGATGTGTAGAACATGTTATGGTGTTTAGAACGTGTTCTGGTGTATAGAACATGTTAATGATGTGTAGAATGTGTAATGGTGTGTAGAACGTGTTATGGTGTGTGAACATGTTATGGTTTGTAGAACATGTCAATGATGTGTAGAACATGTTATGGTGTTTAGAACGTGTTCTGGTGTGTAGAACATGTTATGGTTTGTAGAACATGTTATTGTGTGTAGAACATGTTATGGTTTGTAGAATCTGTTAATGGTGTGTAGAACGTGCTATGGTTTGTAGAATGTGTTATGGTGTGTAGAACATGTTATGGTTTGTAGAACATGTTATTGTGTGTAGAACATGTTAATGATGTGTAGAACATGTTATGATGTGTAGAATGTGTTATGATGTGTAGAACGTGTTATGATGTGTAGAATGTGTTATGGTGTGTAGGATGTGTTATGATGCGTGTGTATGACGTGTGTGATGTTCCCAGGGAAGCCCAACAGAGCAATCACAGGAAGTGTGCTAGCAGCTCCATGCTGGCATCCTTCATTTAGACAGAGGAGAGTGAGAGCCAAGAGACCCAGGAGACTGACACTGCACAACACAGCACCAAGTCACTGGATGGAGTGGAAACAGCTGAGATAGAGTGGACACCACAGCCAATCAGCCACACTTGACATGGCATCCTAGAGAAGACAACACCTAACTCATAATCTTTGTTCCCCCTAACCCCCTCAGAGATCTCTCCTGTCAGATCTCTTGCTGTTAATAAACATACATTCATACACTGACCAAAAGCATTAGGCCTACAGAGGGTCACATATCTCTCTCCTCTAGTCTGTTCAGGCCAGGCTCTCTCTCTCTCTGTCACTTTCTCTCTCTTCCTCTGTCTCGCTCACTCTCTCCACCTCTCTTCTCCCTCGATCTAGCTCCCTCTTATCCTACTAGTCTGTTTAGGGCTCGTTCAGGGCAACGTTCAGTCGTAGCGACAACGCGAGAGTCACGTCCCATCGTCCCAATGTCACTTCTGCTGTCTCCCGGGCGACCAGTGACCAGGGGAGATCTGTACTATAGAGAGAAAAAAATAGATGGATGGAGATGGAGAGAGATAGAGATATATATAGAGAAAGTCAGTGGTGAAAGCGACACGTTATTGCATAAAGGGAGAGGTCGTGTGCTCTGGCGATAAAAAAAGCAGCTCAATTAGATGGTAAGCCATCAGTGTCTGTCTCCTAGGGGGTTCATTACACTTCACTCCTAGCTGCTGCCTGCTGCCACCGCAGAATAAAAAAAAATAATAATTCATTGCCCTCTTGCATAACAATAGCCAGTTATAGAGAGGTTAGCACTGTATATGCAGGGTAATTTGGTGTGTGTGTGCATGTGTGTGTGTGTTCCTGTGTGCTCAGGGCCATACGTCATTTGAAGTATAAAGGGGGTGTGAAGTGAACCTTTGTATCTCCCTTAGTAAGGTAACGATCACATGATCTCCATAATGCTCTGGAGTTCTGGGCCCACTAAGCCAATTAAGAGGAGAGCAGAATTAGACTCTCCTATCAAAGAGCTATTTTTACCTCCGGAATGCTAAGAATGGCGGTTCAAAACCTAAACCCACTGCAGTGACACAGGATCAGCAATACTACATTACTACAGATCCCAAAATTCAACTGACCTCTCAGTACTAGAGGTCACATGATCCTGTAGTCTGTTCCACGTCACTAGCTAGATTTCCAGCTTTTCATGCGAATATTCTAAAATCTGCATTTAAAAATATGCGCATTTTTCCACCCCCAAACAGACTTTTTGATAAAAATCAGTGCGTGATGCACACAAAATGTGAGTAGCAAATGTGCATACTCTGGTCTTAGCACCTGCACTCCAGCCCATTGCAGATACAGTGCGGGTAAACCTTGTGGGTAGGCTAGTCCACATTATGAGATTATTAAGATGTAGACGACACTACCAAGAGAGTTTCCATCTATATTTTTCGTAGCTGTCTATTTACCACCACAAACCGATGTTATCACTAAGACCGCACTCAACGAGCTGTATAAGGCCATAATTAAGGAAATAACAAAATGCTCACCCAGAGGCAGACCTTGGAACTTCAATTCAGGAAAACGTAAATCCGATTTACCTAATTTCTACCAGCATGTTAATGTACAACCAGAGGGAAAAAAACTCCAGACCACCTTTACTCCACACACAGAGATGCATACAAAGCTCTCCCTCGCCCTCCGTTTGACAAATCTGAACATAATTCTATCCTCCTAATTCCTGTTTACAAGCAAAAACTAAAGCAGGAAGTACCAGTAACTCGCTCAATACGGAAGTGGTCAGATGACAGAGGCTAAGCTACAGGACTGTTTTGCAAGCACAGGCTAGAATATGTTCTGGGATTCATCCGATGGTATTGAGGAGCATACAACATCAGTCACCTGCTTCATCAATAAGTGCATCAATGACGTCGTCCCCACAGTGACCGTACGTACATACCCCAACCAGAATCCATTTGATTACAGGCATTATCAAAACTGAGCTAAAGGGTAGAGCTTCCGCTTTCAGGGAGTGGGACACTAACCCTGACACTTATAAGAAATCCCTCTGTGCCCTCTGACAATCCATCAAACAGACAAAGTGTCAATACAGGACTAAGGTTAAATTCTACTATACCGGCTCTCAGACTCGTCGGATATGGCAGGGCTTGCAAACTATTAATGACTACAAAGGGAAGCCCAGCCATGAGCTGCCCAGTGAAACAAGCAACCCAGAGGAGCTAAATTACTTCTATGTGTGCTTCGAGGCAAGCAACTCTGAAGCATGCATGACATCAGGTAACGTGCCTAAATGACTACCGACCTGTAGCCCTCACGTCTGTAGCCATGAAGTGCTTTGAAATCCCCTGGGACTAAACACCTCCCTCTGCAACTGGATCCTAGACTTCCTGACGGGCCGCCGCCAGGTGGTAAGGGTAAGTAACAACACATCTGCGACACTGATCCTCAACACGGGGGCCCCTCAAGGGTGCGTGTTCAGTCCCCTCCTGTACTCCTTGTTCACCAATGACTGCATGGGCAGGAACGACTCCAACACCATCATCAAGTTTACAGATGACACAACGGTGGAAAGCCTGATCACCAACAACGATAAGACAGCCTATATGGAGGAGATCATAGACCTGGCAGTATGGTGCCAGGACAACAACCTCTCCCTCAATGTGATGCCCCCATTCACATTGACAGGTCTGTGGTGGAGCAGGTTGAGAGCTTCAAGTTCCTTGGTGTCCACATCACCAGCAAACTATAATGGTCTGAACACACCAAAATAGTCGTGAAGAGGACTTGACAACTCCTATTCCCCCTCAAGAGACTGAAAAGATTTGGCATGGGTCCTCAGATCCTTAAAAAGTTCTACAGTTGCACCATCGAGAGCATCCTGACTGGTTGCATCACCGCCTGGTATTGCATCTGCTCAGCTTCTGACCACAAGGCGCTACAGAGGGCAGTGCATATGACTGAGTAAATCACTGGGGCCAAGTTTCCTGCCATCCAGGACCTTTATAGCAGGCGGTGTTAGAGGAAGGCCCTGACAACTATCAGACTCCAGCCACCCTAGACATAGACTGCTCTCTCTGTCACCGTATGCAAGCGGTACCGGAGATCCAAAAGGCTTCTTAACACTTTCTACCCCCAAGCCATAAGACTACTGACCAGTTAATCAAATGGCTACCAGGACCATTTACATATTTTGAGTTGTTTTTGGTTACTACATGATTCCATATGTGTTATTTCAGAGTTTGGATGTCTTCACTATTATTCTACAATGTAGAAAATAGTAAAAATCAAGAAAAACCCTTGAATGAGTAGATGTGTACAAACTTTTGACTGATACTGTAGGTTGGGGTAACGTGACTATGCATAGATAATAAAACAGTGAGTAGCAGCAGTATAATAATCAATGCAAATGGTCCTGGTAGCCATTTGATTTAATAAAGAAAAACCCTTGAATGAGAAGGTATGTCCAAACTTTTGACTGGTACTGCACATATACTGTCACCTATACTCCCTCTCCGGCCTCAAGGTCATCAGGCTGCTGATTATCCCGCACACCTGTCACCATCGTCTCACACACCTGCGCCTCATGACACTCACCTGACTCCATCACCTCATTGACTATCTTCACTATATCTGTCACTCTCCTTGGTTCTTTCCTCATGTGTTATTGACTCTGTTTTCATGTCGGTGCGTTGTTTGTGTTACGTGGTTATTGTTTCATTTATTTATTAAAACACTCACTCCCTGAACTTGCTTCCCGACTCTCAGCGCACTTGTTACATGTACATATTACCTCTATTACCTCGACTAACCTGTACCCCTACACATTGACTCAATACCGGTACCCCATGTATATTATTGTTATTTTATTTCTGTTGCTTTTTTATTACGTTAGTTTATTTAGTAAGTCTTTTCTTAGCTCTTATTTTGTCTTAAAACTGCATTGTTGGTTTAAAGGCTTTGTGAGCAAGCATTTCACTGTAAGGTTGTGTTTGGCGCGTGTGACAAATACAGTTTGATTTGATTATGGATAACGCCAGTCAAGCCCTAGATATTTATTGGAAAGGAGCATCAAGCTCATCACCATGCACTTTCACCACCCTGTGAAGTTCATCATAATTTACTTGTATTTCATCTGGAGCCTAACAAACATTTCTCGCATAATTCATTTTACTAACACGAAAAAAATACATGTCAAACAATCAAATGAACTGTCTGCATTTATAAAATTCTACTGAATGTTCCTGTATCCATCACAGCTTTCGTGATTTTTTTTAATACAGTATGCCTTTACTTTACTGACTAAAAACTGTGGACGGAAACGTGGTTACTGATCCCGTTGAACTACGGAGCAATAAATTAACTTCAATGAACTACATTTCACACAGTGCATCTGGAGTTCGTTAGAGTTTTCAAAAAGTCGTTCATTGCAGTCACTTACAGTAGGAAGTAGCTTGAAGGTTGAAAAGCATGTCTTAAGACGACAGGCCAACTCTGGCTGGTGCTTGCTGTTGAAAATTAAAGCAAAATCACTTCACGGTTGAATTGGAGTCGGCCCCATGAAGGAGGGGATTAAATAAAAGATAGTACCCATGCCAGCTGTACTGCCAGGGGGAAATAACATTGATGTGACTGTTGAACACTACTAGCATAGAAACACTGGTCTGGACCCTGTGGTCAGTGTATGGAGTTTTCTTTTGTGTTGAAAAGGATATGCTAAGTGAGTGACTTCTTTCACGGCTGGACTCCACCACCTGCTGTTGTATTATCCTCTCTCTCTCTCTGCTCTCGGTCGGAGGAGGAGAGGAGGAGGGCAAGTGTGTCTCTCCCATCACAAAGCCCAGCTCTTTGTCTCGTTCCCTCGTTCTTTTCCAAACGAGTGGGGATTCACACACACACACGCACACACACACACACACACACACACTCTGTGACACATAGCAGGCCGTGGTCTGAAGTTGCATCAAAAGAACCTGTAATTGGCATTCACAACTAAATTGGCTCAGTTGAAGCAACTCCTGCCCTGCCTTCTTATGAATATATTTAAAGTGGTGTGATTGCGTATCAAGGTGGCAGAAAAAATCTTTATGAGTTAGGTAGTCAGTATTCTGCCTTTGTTACCATGGTATCAGAGTTGGTTTGCACTGCGATACATCTTGTCTGTCTGTTGTTATGGGGATAGTTAAAAGATGGCATTTGAAGGATTTGATGCCATACATATCCTGTTTTCATCTGATGTAGCATCCTAATCCCTAGATAGTGCACTACTTTTGAACAGAGCCCAACACAGTCATTGCCCTCTGTAACTGTTAACTAGCTAAGTTCCTGATAACCCAATACATTGTTAATTTAGCTAGGGAGGAAGGAGACCCCTTACCTTGTCACATTAAGGCATGTCTGCCTGGTGTTCGAATGACAGATAACGCTCTGTCTCTCTGTCTCTCTCTCGCTCTCTCTCTGTCTCTGTTTCTGTCTCTCTCTCTCTCTCTCTCTCTCTGTTTCTCTCTCGTTTTCTGTCGCTATCAATTCAATTCAATTCAAAGGGCTTTATTGACATTGGAAACATATGTTTACATGTTTTACATATCTGTCTCTGTCTCTCTCACTCACTCTCTCTCTGTCTGTCTCTGTCTGTCTCGCACTCCCTCAGTCACTCTCTCCGTCTCTGTCTGTCTCTCTCACTCACTCTCTCTCTGTCTGTCTCTGTCTGTCTCGCACTCTCTCAGTCACTCTCTCTGTCTCTGTCTGTCTCTCTCTCACTCACTCTCTCTGTCTCTGTCTCTCGGCCTGCAGCTCTGTTAGATGGGAGGATTACTATATGCAGCGACTGTACAGACCCTCTGATGCTCTACTGTGACTTGCCTCTGCTTCTATCTCCTCTCTCTCCATCCCTGTTTGTAAATCTGTTACTCTCCTCCGCTGTAGTACTGCTTAAAACTTTTTCAGGATTGGTGGGTCCCCTGCGAGACGGTTGAGGCTAATGCGATTAGCATGAGGTTGTAAGTAACAAAAATATTTCCCAGGACATAGACATATCTGATATTGGCCGAAAGCTTAAATTCTTGTTAATCTAGCTGCACTGTCCAATTTACAGTAGCTATTACAGTGAAATAATACCATGCTATTGTTTGAGGAGAGTGCACAGTTTTGAACATGAAAAGTTATTAATAAACAAATTAGGTACATTTGGGCAGTATTGATACAAAATATTTAACAGAAATGCAATGGTTCATTGGATCACACTAAAACTTTGTACATACACTGCCTCCATCTAGTGGCCAATATCTAAATTGCACCTGGGCTGGAATAATACATTATGGCCTTTCTCTTACATTTCAAATATGATGGTACAAAAAAATACAAAAAAACAGTTGTATTTTTCTTTTTTATGATCTTTTACCAGATCTAATGTGCTATATTCTCCTACATTCCTTTCATATTCCCTCAAACTTCAAAGTGCTTCCTTTCAAATGGTACCAAGAAAATGCATATCCTTTCTTCAGGGCCTGAGCTACATGCAGTTAGATTTGGGTATGCCCTTTGAAAGGAAAATTGAAAATAAGGGGACGATCTTAATATCCCTCAAAGTCACAAGAACATATATTATGAACCAAGCTATATTAATTAATGGTACAGTAAGTGTATCTATTTATTTGTTTAGGAATGATGTGTTGTTTTCTCCATCCTCTTTCTCTCCTCCCCTCCCTTGGTTCTTTGGCTGAGACTTTGAAGATGCATTATGCCTCATGACAACCGGCCAATTATCCGGCCTTCCTCTTCCCCTCGTTTAGTTGCTTAGTAACACCTGCGGTTGGAGTAACAAGACAACCATTGCTCAGCACAGTGCTTTGTCTGTAGCTCTATAGCTCCACAAGCAAACTTTTTTTTAATGGTTGAATCAACGTTGTTTCCATGTAATTTCAACCCCCAAAATCAATATGATGACGTTAAATCAACTTGGAAACGAATTGGATTTTCAAAAAGTCATCAACTTAAGGGCATTTTGTATTTTTTTCATCCAACTTTTAACCTATATCCAATGAAATGGTGGGTTCACGTTAGTTTCACGTTGGATTCACCTTAGTTGAGAACTCAAACTGTAAATCAAAACAAGACGTTGAACTGACGTCTGTGCCCAGTGGTTCTTCTCTTTCAGTGGAACTTCACTGATATATGATAAATGATATGTGTTTAGATGGAAGCATTATGTGGGAGTGAGCCGTGTTGAACTCAGTCTCCAGGATATATGTTAATGTGTGGGCCCCAGACCCCACACAACCCACTGTAGACCAGCATAGACCAAGTTCCCTATGAGTCATGAGAAAAACACTGCTATTTATATTTAATAGCAACACTTTATCTCACAGCCATAAAATGGGCAATAAATAAGTTGATATCCTATCCTCTCAAGATGATGATTAATTCCCTTAGTCTTTAATTTGTTTAATTTGTAAAGGATTCTAAGGGTTTTGACAAGATGGAATACAGTTTCGGACAGAAGTGACGTTTTGTAAGAGGTTAGTTGAACTTGCTCAGCAGGTTAGGAGGATTAACGTATCAGGTTAGGAAAATTAGGTTAAGGTTAGCTTTAGGAAAAGGGTTAGGGTTAGCTAAAATTCTAAAATTCTCAATTTTTTTACCATAGCGGTATACCATCTAGCCACAACCGTTTCTATATGGATTGATTATGCTTGATCTACTGTACAGTATATTGATAACTCTCATGTGCTGTATATCACAAGCAGCTAACAAATCGATTATATAGCTCACACAAAGCTTTCACATTGTGATCTGTGACAGTTTGAGATGCTCTCTAACAATTCATTGACAATCAGTGTGTGACCTGTCCTCTCTACAGATAAGGAGTGTGTGTGAGTCGTCCCCTACTCCTGCCTCAGAGCGCCCCAAATCGGCTTAGGAGCCCAGCCCGGCTCTGCTGAAGTCTCAGAATATGTTTGTGTCTGAGAAGCCCATGATACAGGACACGTAGGTAGACTTGGAGGACTTCTCCAGGTGCTTCCAGTCAGACCTACAGGATACATATATCAATGGCTCTGAAGAGCACTACTCTCTGTCTTACAGTCTAGGCCAGGGTCAAAGCAAAACACTGCTTTGTTTTTTTCAGTCCAAACACGTGTCCAAACCCTTTTCAGGTAAACGTATTCCTCACACAGTAAAGAAAGGCAGTGTAAAAAGGACAGTGTTGACTTAACCCAGGATGAGTATTCCAACATTATGAGAAGTCAATGAGCTCTGGTGTCGGAATTCAATCGGAGTGTAAAATGATGCAGACATTGCAGTGTAAATTCAACTCAATTCAGTGGAATGAAAACATGTTTATGTGTGAATTTTAACACCATTTCGAGTCAAATTAACTCTGAAAATATGACAATACCTGTAGAGTAACTTTAACACTATGGAGACTGGGACCAAATGTTATCTGAAACAGTGTTGAATTCAACTCTATATGAGTTAAATTGACACTATTATTTTTACTGTGCAATATCTAACTAATGTTGTGTAATTCACAAGTTAATAATCTGAAACAGATCTTGGCCATCTATACAAGACATGGTGTGATAACTGGCGCCACTCACCACTTTCACTAAACATGCCTAGACACACTCCCACCTCCCTAATGTGACTTCCCTGTAGCCCAGCCACACCTCACAGCGCCCTCTACTGTTGAGTCTCCACAGGTACACCTGCTCTACTGATGGGCTCTACTGTCTACTAGGCTAGACCCCCCAGCCCAGGGGAATGGCTGGGTGTTTTCTTCTCCAAGCACACAGCACACTGCACTGCACCTGAGATTGTTATCAGCTCACAGTGTTAGGACAGCAGCCACTGCACTCCCTCTTTTGGTGTGTGTGTGTGTGTGTGTGTGTGTGTGTGTGTGTGTGTGTGTGTGTGTGTGTGTGTGTGTGTGTGTGTGTGTGTGTGTGTGTGTGTGTGTTTGTGTGTGTGTGTGTCTCTTGCTCTGTGGCTCTCTCTCCTTCCCCTACCATCTCTGTCTCTTGCTCCGTGGCTCCCTCTCCTCTCCCTAACATCTTATCATAATCCATCCTCCTCCTCTTTCCATGTGTTGCTGCCTTACAATATCCCCCCCCCCCTCTCTCTCTCTCTCTCTCTCAATTCAATTCAATTCAATTCAAGGGCTTTATTGGCATGGGAAACATGTGTTAACATTGCCAAAGCAAGTAAGGTAGATAATATATAAAGTGAAATAAACAATAAAAATTAACAGTAGACATCACACATCACACATACATAGATAATATACAATAGTGAAATAAACAATTAACAGGAAACATTAAAAATTAATGAAGTAAACAATAAAAATGAACAGTAAACATTACACTCATAGCAGATCCAAAAGAATATTATAGAAAATTATGTATACATACAGTGTTGTAACGATGTGCAAATGGTTAAAGTACAAAAGGGAAAATAAATAAACATACATATGGGTTGTATTTGCAATGGTGTTTGTTTGTCACCGGTTGCCCTTTTCTTGTGGCAACAGGTCAATCAATCGCGCTACTGTAATGGCACACTGTGGTATTTCACCCAGTAGAGATGTGAGTTTATCAGAATCGGATTTGCTTTCAAATTCTTTGTGTAGCTGTGTAATCTGAGGGAAATATGTGTCTCTAATATGGTCAAAAATGTGTCAGGAAGTGCAGCTCTCTCTCTCTCTCCCCATACCCTCTCTCTCTCTCTCTCTCTCCCCATACCCTCTCTCTCTCTCTCTCTCTCCCCATACCCTCTCTCTCTCTCTCTCCCCATACCCTCTCTCTCTCTCTCTCCCCATACCCTCTCTCTCTCTCTCTCCCCATACCCTCTCTCTCTCTCCCCATACCCTCTCTCTCTCTCTCCCCATACCCTCTCTCTCTCTCTCTCCCCATACCCTCTCTCTCTCTCCCCATACCCTCTCTCTCTCTCTCTCCCCATACCCTCTCTCTCTCTCTCTCTCTCTCTCCCCATACCCTCTCTCTCTCTCCCCCACTTCTTCCTTAGTATTTAGCTCCCTCTCTCTTTATCCCTCTGTCTCTCTACACCATTTTCTCTCTCTTTATCTCTCCCTGTCTCTACCCGTTTCTCTCTCTCTCTCTTTACCTCTCCCTGTCTTCTATCCCAGTTTCTCTCTCTCTCTCTTTATCTCCCTCTCTACCCCAGTTTCTATCTCTCTCTCTTTATCTCTCCCTGTCTCTCTACCCCAGTTTCTCTCTCTCTCTTTCTCTCCCTGTCTCTACCCCAGTTTCTCTCTCTCTCTTTATCTCTCCCTGTCTCTACCCCAGTTTCTCTGTCTCTTTATCTCTCCCTGTCTCTACCCCAGTTTCTCTCTCTCTTTATCTCTCCCTGTCTCTCTACCCCATTTCTCTCTCTCTTTCCCTCTCCCCCTCCCAGTTTCTCTTTCTTTCCCTCTCTAACCCCCTACCCCCTTCTCATCCCCTCCATACTGATGTCTCTCCAGTCTCCAGATGAGAAGGGTTCTTACTACTACAGCCTGCAGCCTTCCCACATCCTCATCAGCTTCTCTGCTCTTGTGCACTGGGGAGAGACAACTGACGACAGTAAGGGCTTAACACACACACACACACACACGCACGCACGCACGCACGCACGCACGCACGCGCGCACGCACACACACACACACACACACACACACACACACACACACACACACACACACACACACACACACACACACACACACACACACACACACACACACACACACACACACACACACACAGTTTATTTTACTCTCTTTGTTTGGGGACCAAGCAATTTATTCCCAGTCAAAATCCTATTTTCCCTAAACTTAACCCGAACCCTTAACATAACCCTAACCCCTAACCCTAACACTAAACCTAGCCCCTAACCCTAATTGTTAACCTAACCCTAGACCTACCCCTAAGCCTAAATAGCCTTTTTCCTTCTGGGACGGGCTAAATTAATTTTCCTGGTTTTACTATCCTTGTGAGGACTTTTGGTCCCCACAAGGATAGTAAAACCAAAAACACACGCATGTGTGCGCCCCCTGTTTAAGATCTGGCCCCACCTGGCCTGACCATCCTCACCACCAGCCATATATAAACACAGCACCAAACACAACACTCCAAGGCAGTAACATGGCGTCTTGTTTCAAAGTTGGCCATCATCAGGCTGTATAAAAAAAGCCTCACCCCACCCTAAATCCTGATGTTTGGATGTGGAACGTTTGCCCTTAAGAGACCAGGATTTTAGAAGATATTACTGATGAAAATAACCCCATGTAACCTTCACAGTACCTCATACCATGGAGATGTCTTATACAGTAGGTCTGATGCTCTGAAAAACAAACTCTGTCCTAGTCTCTATTAATGGATCCGGGACAGCCTAGAAGCAGGGGGCCTATATTCTGGGGTCAGGCGGAGGGACACTGAGCTACAATTACCACTGTGCCGTGGTGTACCCGTAACGTAACCCGTCCCTGAGCACTACTACATTACTGAAGTGTAAGGGGGGAAAAACGCTGATTCAGCCTATTGACAATGAACTCAATCTCAACCTTTCACTCTGGTGTGTTTTTCACTCTCTCTCTCTCCCTCTCTCTTTGTCTCTCCCTCTCTCTCTCTCTCTCTCTCTCTCTCTGTCTCTCCCTCTCTCTCTCTCTCTGTGTCTCTCTCCCTCTCTCTCTCTCTCTGTGTCTCTCTCTCTCTCTCTCTCTCTCTCTGTGTCTCTCTCTCTTTTCTTGTTCACTCTCTCTCTCCTCTCTCTCTCTTGCTCGCTCTCTTGCTCTCTCTCTCTTTCTTGCTCTCTCTCTTGCTCTCTCTCTCTCAATTCAATTCAATTCAAGGGCCTTTATTGGCATGGGAAACGTGTTAACATTGCCAAAGCAAGTGAGGTAGATAATATACAAAAGTGAAATAAACAATTAACAGTAAACATTACACATACAGAAGTTTCAAAACAATAAAGACATTACAAATATATGTATACAGTGTTGTAACAATGTACAAATGGTTAAAGTACACAAGGGAAAATAAATAAGCATAAATATGGGTTGTATGTACAATGGTGTTTGTTCTTCACTGGTTGCCCTTTTCTTGTGGCAACAGGTCACAAATCTTGCTGCTGTGATGGCACACTGTGGAATTTCACCCAGTAGATATGGGAGTTGTTCAAAATTGGATTTGTTTTCGAAAATATTTCTCTCTCTAATATGTCTATCTAATATGGTCATACATTGGGCAGGAGGTTAGGAAGTGCATCTCAGTTTTCACCTCATGTTGTGGGCAGTGAGCACATAGCCTGTCTCCTCTCTCTCTCTTGCTCTCTCTCTTGTTCTCTCTCTCTCTTGCTCACTCTCTCTCTTGTTCTCTCTCTCTTGCTCTCTCTCTTGCTTGCTCTCTCTCTCTGTTCAACCCCTTTCTCATGATCTTTTTCTCGATGTCTGTCTCTCTTTCTATCACACACACACACACACACACACACACACACACACACACACACACACACACACACACACACACACACACACACACACACACACACACACACACACACACACACACACACACACACACACACACACACACACACACACACACACACGCACACACGCACACACGCACACACACACAATCCATTATCCTATTCTCTTAACACCGATCAGATCTGTTTTCATCCATCATGTTTGGCTGTGATGGCTGAATTATGCTAAACTAATGGAATGCAGAAGGCCAGCTCCACTCTGTCATGCTAGAAGGGCTCTATCAGGGCTCAAGCAGGGCTCTAGCAGGGCTCTAGCAGGGCTCTAGCAGGACTCTACCAGGACTCTATCAGGGCTCTAGCAGGGCTCTAGCAGGGCTCTATCAGGACTCTAGCAGGGCTCTATCAGGGCTCTACCAGGACTCTAGCAGGGCTCTATCAGGGCTCTATCAGGACTCTATCAGGGCTCTAACAGGGCTCTATCAGGGCTCTATCAGGACTCTAGCAGGGCTCTATCAGGGCTCTATCAGGGATCTAGCAGGGCTCTATCGTGGCTCTATCAGGGCTCTAGCAGGGCAGCAGGCTGCTGTGGGCTGTGGTGCATTAGTACAACTACTCTCTGTCAGTGAACCACACTTGACCCAGGCAGCCAGGCAGACATTACTGCCAAACAGAGACACGGCTCTGTAATTGGGGCTAAGGCATTATTAACCTACTGTATATGGAAATGAACCTGCGGAGTTGACTAGGCTTTGGTGCAGCAGCTCTCAGTGGACTAGCACTATCACTGGGTGTTTATCAATTCAACGTTTCATGGTTTGTTATCTGGTGAGAGGTTGGTTTTGCATAAATGTTGTCTAACAATTATAACACGTTCCATTCAGGGCTAATCTTCTCCTTCCTCTCACTCACCCCCTCTCTATCCCTTCATTCTCCCCCTCTTTCCCTCCCCCTCTACTCCCCTTCCCTAGTCAGCATGGCTATTAAACACTCTGAATCTGTGGACCCATATGAGGGCGCCGCTAGGCTACCACATCCACCTGTACAGTATGACGAGGAGACCATCATGCCACACCTCGACAAGGTAGGTTAGAGGACACTGTTGGCTAGAAGAATAGCGAGTTGCACAATCTATACGTAAGCTCCCAGTAATGTATTGGGTAAACCACCAACGTTCACAGTGCCCCAGCATACAGCCATCCTGAGGATACCTCCTCTTCATCATCCTTTCTCTCCTCTTCCTCTTGGATGAAAACAATTGGCAGATGGGGGGAGGGGGGAGATACGTCTGATGTTTGGGATGATCTCCACTCTTCACTCGTGCTTCTCCCTCTCCGTCATGGAAAGCTGATGCTGTTCACGATACACCAACAGCCTGAGGGGAAGAGAAGAGTGGAGAGGCTAGATTGTCAAGCAGGTAGGCAGTGAACTGTTCCTGCGCAGGGTCTTATAGAGACAAGGCTGTGAACATGGTGGCTTATTCATGCCGTATGCCAGGCGGTTGGAAAATTACTAATGAGGCAATATTTTCAGTGTGTTAGGGATGTGGTGAATAAGCAGATTCGGTAGGACAGAACAGCATTATCTATGTTTGTCTTTAATAGTCTCCACATTCATCTCATTCACCCAATTCACCCCCCATCCCTCCCCTCCCCCTCGAGAAGAGTGTGATTCTGTGAGCAGGCCCTGTCTATCCTGAGTGCCCTGGGCAGAGTGGTCAGCTCCTTCTCAGACGAGCTGGAGCTCTCTGCAGCCACCAGGGCCCCGGAGAACACCTGCTACCCCCCCAGCACTGCCGGAGGGCTGCGAGATCCGAGATCACCAGAGGGTAGGGCTCACACACACACTGGATATATACATACACACAAACTGGATACATACATACACACAGGATATAGACATACACACACACTGGATACATACAGTACATACACACACTGGATACATACATAAAATATATATATATATATGTTTCACCTTTATTAAACCAGGTAGACAAGTTGAGAACAAGTTCTCATTTACAATTGCGACCTGGCCAAGATAAAGCATAGCAGTTTGACACATACAGCAACACAGAGTTACAAATGTAGTAAAACAAACATACAGTCAATAATACAGTAGAAAAATAAGTCTATATACGATGTGAGCAAATGAGGTGAGATAAGGGAGGTAAAGGCAAAAAAAAGGCCATGGTGGCGAAGTAAATACAATATAGCAAGTAAAACACTGGAATGGTAGATTTGCAGTGGAAGAATGTGCAAAGTAGAAATAAAAATAATGGGGTGCAAAGGAGCAAAATAAATAAATACAGTAAGGGAAGAGGTAGTTGTTTGGGCTAAATTATAGATGGGCTATGTATAGGTGCAGTAATCTGTGAGCTGCTCTGACAGCTGGTGCTTAAAGCTGGTGTGTTTCCAGTTTCCAGCTGGTGTGTTTCCAGTTTCCAGTTTCAGAGATTTTTGTAGTTCGTTCCAGTCATTGGCAGCAGAGAACTGGAAGGAGAGGCGGCCAAAGGAGGAATTGGTTTTGGGGGTGACCAGAGAGATATACCTGCTGGAGCGCGTGCTACAGGTGGGTGCTGCTATGGTGACCAGCGAGCTGAGATAAGGGGGGACTTTACCTAGCAGGGTCTTGTAGATGACCTGGAGCCAGTGGGTTTGGCGACGAGTATGAAGCGAGGGCCAGCCAACGAGAGCGTACAGGTCGCAGTGGTTTGCAGTATATGGGGCTTTGGTGACAAAACGTATGGCACTGCGATAGACTGCATCCAGTTTATTGAGTAGGGTATTGGAGGCTATTTTCAGACATCGACGAAGTCGAGGATCGGTAGGATGGTCAGTTTTACGAGGGTATGTTTGGCAGCATGAGTGGATGTATCCATTGTGTGTATGTATGTATTCAGTGTGTGTTTATGTATGTCAAACGCTCCCTCAAACACTTCAGTGAGCAGGCCTTCTTAATCGACATGGCCCGGGTATCCTGGAAGGATTTTGAACTCATCCCATCAGTAGAGGATGCCTGTTTTTTTTTAAATGCCTTCCTCACCATCTTAAATAAGCATGCCCCATTCAAAAAATGTAGAACCAGGAACAGATATAGCCCTTGGTTCACTCCAGACCTGACTGCCCTTAACCAACACAAAAACATCTTATGGCATTCTGCATTAGCATCGAACAGCCCCCCGTGATATGCAGCTGTTCAGGGAAGCTAGAAACCAACATACACACACACTGGATACATACAGACCGTACACACACACTGGATACATACAGACCGTACACACACTGGATACATACATACACACACTGGATACATACAGACCGTACACACACTGGATACATACATACACACACTGGATACATACATACACACACTGGATACATACAGACCGTACACACACACTGGATACATACAGACCGTACACACACTGGATACATACATACACACACTGGATACATACATACACACACTGGATACATACATACACACACTGGATACATACAGACCGTACACACACTGGATACATACAGACCGTACACACACTGGATACATACATACACACACTGGATACATACAGTACATACACACTGGATACATACAGTACATACACACTGCATACACACATACACACACACTGGATACACACATACACACACACTGGATACACACATACACACACTGGATACACACATACACACACTGGATACATACATACACACACTGGATACATACATACACACACTGGATACATACATACACACACTGGATACATACATACACACACTGGATACACACATGCACACACACTGGATACATACATACACACACTGGATACACACATGCACACACACTGGATACACACATACACACACACTGGATACATACAGTACATACACACTGGATAAACACATACACACACACTGGATACATACATACACACACACTGGATACATACATACACACACTGGATACATACATACACACACACTGGATACACACATACACACACACTGGATACATACATACACACACACTGGATACATACATACACACACTGGATACATACAGTACATACACACTGGATACACACATACACACACACTGGATACACACATACACACACACTGGATACATACATACACACACTGGATACATACAGTACATACAAACACTGGATACATACAGTACATACACACACTGGATACATACATACACACACTGTATACATACAGTACACACACACTGGATACATACATACACACACACACACACTGGATACATACAGTACATACACACACTGGGTACATACATACACACACACTGGATACATACAGTACACACACACACTGGATACACACATACACACACACTGGATACACACATACACACACTGGATACATACACGCACACTGGATACAAACATACAAACACACTGGATACATACAGTACATACACACACTGGATACACACATACACACACTGGATACATACATACACACACTGGATACATACAGTACATACACTGGATACATACAGACCGTACCCACACTGGATACATACTTACAAACACACTGGATACATACAGTACATACACACACTGGATACACACATACACACACTGAATACATACATACAAACACACTGGATACATACAGACCGTACCCACACTGGATACATACATACACACTGGATACACACATACAAACACACTGGATACACACATACAAACACACTGGATACATACAGTGCATACTCACACTGGATACACACATACACACACTGAATACATACATACAAACACACTGGATACACACATACACACACTGGATACATACAGTACGTACACACTGGATACACACATACACACACACTGGATACACACATACACACACACTGGATACACACATACACACACTGGATACATACATACACGCACACATACTCACACACGTAAGCAGCACTACTAAACCAGGTACTAATGGGTTAATACTGTCCTCATCCTCAATGCCACTAAACCAGGTACTAATGGGTTAATACTGTCCTCATCCTCAACGCTACTAAACCAGGTACTAATGGGTTAACACTGTCATTCTCAATGCCACTAAACCAGATACTAATGAGTTAAAACTGTCCTCATTCTCAACGCTACTAAACCAGGTACTAATGGGTTAATACGGCCTTTCACTCACACACTCAAACTTCTCAATGTTGCTCAATTCAATGTAATTTTCCAATGGCCTCAGGTACAATTTACAAGGCACAATCAGAGCACAATTAGATACATTCTTTGCTATAGATAGATCTGCTCATTGAATTGAAGAAAGGAAGAATAGATTCTCTATTAAAAATAGAAGAAGTTATCCAGACCTTTAATTAGTTTGTAACAGTTTGACTGTTGCTTATCTAATGAGTGAAAGGTGAATGAATGAAAGGCATATATTTGTTGGTAAGAACATTGATCTTGCCAGGCAGTTAGTGTTATCTTACCCAGATAAACATGTCCTCCCTCACTGCTGTGAAATATAATCCACTTCCCCCTCTCTCTCTCTCTCTCTCTCTCTCTCTCTCTCTCTCTCTCTCTCTCTCTCTCTCTCTCTGTGGAGAATCTGTGAGCCTCTGGGCTGCGACAGAGACTTATTGATGAGGCTGCCACTCTGACTAATACACCATGACAGATGAGGGGGTGGGGGGGTGGGGTGGGCAGGATAACACACACACAGACACACCGCCCACATTCATACACAGACATATCGACCCACCCACCTGCTCCCCCTCGAACATCCAAACATCTCTACAGTGACAGGTTTACCAGTTGAGGGAGAGTGTAGCGAGAGGGAGAGAGGGGGATGGAGGTTATTTTGGAGGTGAGAGACATGGACAGACTATTTATTACCAGGGCTCTGAGGTTTTCTGTCCTGTCCAGCCTGTCAGAACACAATACTGAGCCCAGGAACAGAGACATGAGACTCCAGCACTCACAGACCTGTTATTAGGAAAATACACAAATTCCATCACAGCTACACAGTACCGTTAGAGACAGCAGTTTTTCCTGACTACTGGTTGTTTAAGAAAATATGTTGTTTTGGTAGAGGGCCTAGATACCATATTTATCACAATGACTTCCAGCCACTGACACACTGTAATAACAAGCCTTACATTTTAAAACTCACCACACTTTTCAAAGTACGTTTGGGAACACATTTGAAAAAGTATAAATTGGCCTGTAATTTTTACCTCTGACATCACCAACCGATGTCTCAGGCTCATTGGTAGCCACTCTGTCTGTGTTTAACATTAGTCTCTCGACAAGATGATTTGACTTTTTCAGCCCGGCCTGTAATGGCTCTATTGATTTGGAGAGGGCCTCTTAAGCGTGGGGACTGTGCCAGATGTGAAACGCCTGTCATTGAAGCGTCCCTTGACGCTCTGTCTCTCTCTGTCTCTCTCTGTCTCTCTGTCTCTCTCTCTCTCACACACACACACACACACACACACACACACACACACACACACACACACACACACACACACACACACACACACACACACACACACACACACACACACACACACACACACACACACACACACACACACACACACACACACACACACACACACACACAGTGACAGGGCCAGGAGATATTACATCTTTTATGAATGGCTCTGGAGTAGGGCTAGTGCCGCAGGGGTGGAGATGAGTGTCACAGTGAATGTGAGGTATGAATGGCTTTTTTCTTTTCCATCACAAATTATTTTATAAAAAATACATCTGGAAATCCACCTCGTCTCTTTTACCTTCAACTAGGTCAAGTATTTTAACGATGTTCTCATGTTTTTGGCTTTAAGTGAATGTCTTTCATCTTTTATGGATGTCTGCTACTTAACTGTGTGTGTGTGTGTGTGTGTGTGTGTGTGTGTGTGTGTGTGTGTGTGTGTGTGTGTGTGTGTTCTAGGCATAAAAGAAAATGTCAGAGCCTCAAAGACAGATTTTGGCCTGTGTGGAATCGGATGTAAAGAAAAATGTTGTGTCCCTATTGAGGTGCACATTTTATCAGCTAGCCCAAGACAGCACTCACGCAACACACACACACACACACACACACACACACGCACGCACGCACGCACGCACGCACGCACACACACACACACACACACACACACACACACACACACACACACACACACACACACATGCGAGAACACAACACAAAAACCCAATCTCACACAGCACACAAAAACATGACACATCTCATTTGGCCAACACACTGCACACTGAGTACATATGACAATATGGCTTGGCACACTGTTGTGATACTGTGCCAGCCATGTGCATTATGTGGCATGGAAGCAATTAATTTCACCTCTTTCATGCATGTCCAGGGTCTATCCCTGTCCTCCTCAGTGAGTCCTATTGCTGTGGCTCAGCCTCACGGTGGAGGGGAGGGAAGTATTTTTCCACATTGTGTTCCATCGTCTACAGGTGGTACCATCTGCTGTTATTCTCTCTCTGCTCCAATCAGCTCGGAGCGTCTGCTGAATGACCCACTGCCTGGGGGGTGAGAGTTGTGTGTGTGCCTGTGTGAGCGTGCATATGTGCATATGTGCATGCTCGCTGGAGATGGGGGGAAGAAATCGATACAGTTCCATATCGGGATATTATTTTTGATGATATATCGTATCGTTTTGACAAGTCGCAATATACTTTGTGCTAGTTGGCTGTACATGCACAAAAACTCCAACTCATTGCTTGTTCCTCATCTTCTTTTAAAAAGGGAGCCAATTTGTTTTCAGCAGTTTTATTTCAATGACTGATCAAAACTCATTTTCTCATGGCTCTTTCTTGTCCCTCAGCAGCAAGACATGAGAAATAAAGGTGAAAAAAATCAATTAAAAAAATGTTTTAAAAAATTTGGTGAGCAATATGATTGGAACATCGATGTTTGATGAAGAAATGCAATATTTTTAATACATTATTGTAAGTAGTACATGTAACTGTATACTTCTAGAGAACTCATAAGGGACTGATTATGTACATGACCTGTTTCACACATTGGTTATGCAGTTCAGTATCATTTCTGGGGGAATTATGTATCTGCCTAATATTCTGTTTGACCCCTCTGTCTCTGTTTGTTTGTCCTCCTCTCTGTCAGTTGTTCCCAGAGTGTTGAGCTTCAGTTCTGTAACACGTTCCAGATAGGGGATGTAGAGTCTGAATGCACTGGGTCACCCAGGTACAAATCAATTAGCATCCTTCCCTTCCAACATGATGTATTTCCGTGTCCTCACCTTGTAGCTCTTACTCACTCACAGCCTCCTGTGTGCTGCTTTCACCTCACACAGACAAACCCTGCCTTTGTCCTTTGTCAACTCCAACATTTTTGAGTGATTACAGTGTCATACAGTTACTCTCAGCCCTCTCTATACCAAATAAGTGATTTCCCCCCCCCAGGAGTTTTGGGGCCGTTTGTATCAATCGCCTCAGAGCAGGAGTGCTGACCTTTTAGATTACAGTGAATTTGGGCTGTGACGCTAATTGAATAACCGTGTAACTGATGGTCATGCATTAGGACCGTCAGGAAAATAAAATGACCATCAAAACCGTTTAAATAGGCCTACATTTATTTTTGAAGAAAAACAATGTTCTATTCACTTTATATTAATGTAAATAAACTTTATCTAATAATGCAAGTGTTTAGTAATGATTAAAAGCAATGGTTTAGCTAACTTAGTCTGTCATTTAAACTTTCTACATTTAGTCTTTCCAACTGTTCTTTGATGCATCAGCAGCTAATCCACTTGATGCGCAGGGGTGAAAAAGTGCTAGTCTATAGGGTCTTTCTTTAATACAATGCACATTTTCATTGCTTGCTAGTAAATAAATAAATTGGTCTTCTTTAAAAAAATGTTGCATGCGTTTGACTATTCATGAATTATTCAACAGCAGTCAAGAAGGTTGTTCTGGCTCTGAAGCCTATATTGTGCTAATGTTGTGTCAAATGGACCATGGGCCTCTCCAACCTGGCATGGTATAATCTGATACAGAATATTTTCTTACTTTATAGACTAATCAATGCTGATAAATAGGCTATGGACATGTTGGGTGTATTTGTTTCTATTTTAATGACTGTACATTTCATCTTCATACTATTCGACAGCATGCTCTCTCCCCTTCATACTTTCCTTGTCAATTTACTAACTTACAACCTACTATCGGAAAGCTTAAGGTAGGCCTTGGTTTGTCAACCTCTTACAGCTACTTTTGTCAATTTCCGCCTGAAGACATACCCAAATCTAGCTGCCTGTAGCTCAGGCCCAGAACCAAGGATATGCATATTATTGGTTTCATTTGATGAAAGAAAACACTCTGAAGTTTGTGTAAATATGAATTGAATGTAGGAGAATATAACACAATATATCTGATTTAGATAATACAATGAAAAAAAACATATGTTTCTTTATTTTTATTGTTGTATCATCATCTTTAAAATGAACAAGACAAAACAAACATTCAGATAGGATGATGGGGACAATTTTAGTGAAAAACAAAAGAGGGCAACAGTACTGACACACACACACACACACACACACACACACACACACACACACACACACACACACACACACACACACACACACACACACACACACACACACACACACACACACACACACACACACACACACACACACACACACACACAGTAGTTTCAGAATGATAACTTCCAAAATGAGTGTGCTACATGACATTTATCATGAAGTCACCCAGGTGTCACACAGAAGTAGCCCAAATGTACCCAAGTGGCCAAATTGGTGAAGTTATACATTTGGAATGGAATAACTATATACAAAATCCCAAAATGGTATTCCTACACACCCCTCCCCCCCAAAAATGGAGATAAACATCATCAGAATATATATATTTTTTAAGTATATTTTCCCACAAATATGTATTAAATTATTCCCCAGAGTAAGAGTTACACTCTTCATTTCATAGCATTCCTCTTGGTTGCACTGCTTCCAGCCCCAGGTTGAGATTTGGAGGGCTGGTCTTTATGTTAGATATTTTATCCAATCATATTCAGCCATCATGTGTTGCCAGGGGTCTAAAATCTGCCCTCAGGCCTTCAGAATCAACAGTGCGGGCGCTTGTAGCTTAAAGTGAATGGAAATTAAAATTTAGTGTCAACCAATCAGCTTTAGAGTTGGCTATTGTACGCCTGCTGGCTGGCTCCAGTGTTACACAGGAGCAAGCTAACAGGCGTAGTGCCTGCACGTCTTTTGATTGGATTACCAACATTGAGTGGCAGGTCCTATATGGGCAGGTCTCAGAACTAGGAAACTGAAATTAATTTGCGTACTACTAAGCTGTTTTTTCAACCCACAATGGCGGAAGGAGAAGATATCGATTTGGTCGAGGATATAATTATAACGCCATTCTCAAGACAAACTTTTCAAGAAAAGTTAGACATTGTCAGGAGAGGTAGACGCCAACGCTACAAAGCCTGTCACAGGCGGGAAAGGGGATTGTTCGCCACTTTCAATTATGGGCGCTATCAATGACTCACAGGCTCCGAGAAGCACTGCAAACTGTACTGCTGGGAATGCCTATTTTTGCAAGTGATCGATTTGGTGTTTGGAGCCACACTGGCTTTGCAAACCTGAGTTGTCTAACCAAGGCAGCAACGAGACACCAAAGTACGGCTGGGCATTTACAAACAATGGTGCTTTTGAAAACTTTTGGGGACACCCGAGTGGATCTACAGCTCAACGAACAAGCGCGCAGGGCAACGAAGCTGCACAATGAAAAGGTATTGTACTCTTCCCCTGCAATTCTCTGAATAAAAATGTCAATTTCAAGGTGACGCAACGCCTGGTTATACTGCGTATAGTGTCTAGAGCCATGGCATCATAATGATGGTAATAAGAGGTGGATTAATTCGGGTGGGACTGTGTAGGACTTCACTGAAGGCCCAGGCCCCAGAACCACGGCACGCTACTGTGTAAAGGCGACCACGTACAACATTGATACGGTCCAGTTCCAGACGTCCAAAGCGGACTTTCACTTCCGCCGTCCTAGACCATGAGGAATAGGTGACCAGTATTACTGGGAAAGGCCACGTGGTCATCCCAGTATTCCCATTTCATTCTAACAACGGTGAGTCACATTGTTTCAAGCAGGGATGGAAGACATGACAGATGACTCATTGTACTTTCATATATTTCCTGTGTCACTGGCAATCATGTTGACAGAGTAGAAATTATTTCAGTAGGTGTTGCGTCATATTAGTGTATTCTCTTTGTTCATGATGTACTGTACTGTATTTAATTAACTGTCTATAACAGTCATTTACCTATACTGTGATAGCCCTATCACTTTAGAGATATCTGTCAGCTCTCGCAGCCGTCTGTCTGTGTACCATTATACCATATACTGTTTAGTGTTTACGTCATTTCCACAGTCTGAATCATGCTGTCCCTAGCCTCACACCAGACACCTGACACCCTAGAGTAGTGACTCTTTGACTGCCAGGGCCTCCCTCCCTCCCTCCCAACCACCCTCCCTCCCACATGCACACACACACACTCCCTGATACTGCCGTGTTTGCTCAGATAGATGATGATATAGGTTCTTCTGTTTTTCTCTAGTGAGTCTACGAAATTACCAGTTTGTTGTCATTGTTATGATGACTATGTGTCTCCTGCTCATATTCTGCCAGTCTCTCTCTCCCTCTCTGTGTGAACACAGCAGCAGCATATTGTCTGTCTGTCTGTCTGTCTCTGTCTGTCTGTCTGTCTGTCTGTCTGTCTGTCTCTCTGTCAGTCCTAAAATATGCCATGAATCCATTAATAGACTGTTAGCCAGACTGTCAATCACACTCAGACCCAGTCTGGGAGGCACAACTTTCATTATGCAATGTTGTTTTTCTGCTACATAAACTATAGTGAGGGGCAAGTAAACAACAATTTAGGGTGAATGACCCGTGTTGGGTTGGGCAGGGTATCTCAGAGTTGTTTAATTAGTTGTTAGTGAGTTGGTCTGGGGACAAATGGTAGAAAAGTGAAACTGAGGACTAAATATTCAATCTAGCCTGCATATAGATTTGAGTATAAGGCTGTGAAAGTGCTGGGAATATAAGACAAACATAAGTCGAAATACTGCATAAGCATTTAGACTGGTTTGATCGATTGTCGTTGTAACTAAAATATCATGACAGGCAATACCCACACAGACAGCAAAACCCTGACACGTCAAGGCTGCTCTTTCAATCTATGATTCTTCTCACATTCATCTCTCTGAAAGGGCTAAAGCAGTTTGCTGACAATTTTCTAATTTTGTTTCTTTGAATTGGAATTTCAATGAAAATCTATATTTGTGTTTTCCCTGTCCAAGCCGCCTCCTGTGGACTCAGGCAGATGGGAAGCAAAGCCCGGAAGAGGCCAGAGTGACAGGCTCTACCCAGGGAGGAAAGGGCCATGGCCACAGAGACTCCTCACTGACCAACCAGACCCATAACCAGCCTCAGCAGCCTATGGAGACTGTGGTAGCCGCGCTGACAGCTTACCTCTCAACCGTCACACATCCAAGTCTCGAGCAGACGCCCAATCTCACTCATACACATACTCAGGAGGAGGGGAAGGATAAAGGAGGAGGGGTGAGGGGTGAAGATACAGAAGAACTGGTGAATTGTTGTGTTATGATTTCCTCTCCTATCTCTCTACCTGTTAGAGAGGCTCTGAAATTCCACATGATTTATGAGTCCTTACAAACAGTATGGGCAGGGGTGAAAGTAGATTTAATTTCTTCCCGGCATGCTCTTTTTATTGTATTTTGTATGGGCCTAATCATAGAATTATATATAGAATCCCTATTAATTTAAAGTGGAACTGACAATATTTTTGCAACATGAAATCGTATTAAAATCTGTTCAAGGAAGAATAGGACTACAAAGGGAAACCCAGATGCGAGCTGCCCAGTGACGCGAGCCTCCCAGATGCCTTTTATGCTCGCTTCGAGACAAGCAACACTGATGCATGCACGAGAGCACCAGATGTTCTGGATGACTGTGTGATAACGCTCTCGGTAGCGGATGTGAACAACACCTTTAAACAGGTCAACATTCACAAAGCCGCTGGCCAGACGGATTACCAGGACGTATACTCAAAGCACGCGTGGAAGAACTGACTTTCTCAACCTCTCCGTGACCGAGTCTGTAATACCTATGTTTCAAGCAGACCAGCATAGTCCCTGTGCCCAAGGAAGCGAAGGTAACCTGCCTAAATGATTACCGCCCCGTTGCACTCACATCGGTAGCCATGAAGTGCTTTGAAAGGCTGGTCATGGCTCACGTCAACAGCATCCTCCCAGACACCCTAGACCCACTCCAATTTTAATAACACCAACAGATCCACAGATGGCACAATCTCAATCGCACTCCACACTGCCCTTTCTCACCTGGACAAAATGAACACCTATGTGAGAATGCTGTTCATTAACTACAGCTCAGCATTCAACACCATAGTGCCCACGAAGCTCATCACTAAGCTAAGGACTCTGGGACTAAACACCTCCCTCTGTAGCTAGAGCCTAGACTTCCTGACGGACCACCCCCAGGTGGTAAGAGTAGGCAACATTAACATTGACAGGGCTGAAGTGGAGCGGGTCGAGAGTTTAAAGTTCTTTGGTGTACACATCACCAACGAACTATCATGGTTCAAACATACCAAGATAGTCATGAAAATGTTGCGACAAAACCTTTCCCCCCTCAGGAGACTGAAAAGATTTGGCATGGGTCCCCAGACCCTCAAAAGGTTCAACAGCTGCACCATCGAGAGCATCACCACCTGGTATGGCAACTGCTCGGCATCTGACCATAAGGCGCTGTCAGAGGGTAGTGTGAATGGCCCAGTACATCACTGGGGCCAAGCTGTTACGTACGCCTCTAGGAAGAGGGAACGCAACACCCTGCTACAACTCAAAACTTAATAGATGATGCTTACCCAATCCAGTTGTCTAAATTGATGGGTAATATGAAGGAAATGCTATAACCACCCCCATCCACATCTAGCTAAGTGGATATTGTCTAGACATGTACACATGTTCATGAAATACAATAGATTGCTGTAATCAACCCCAGACACACCTGGCTAATGTTTAGCTAGCTAAGCTAGTAACGTTAGCTCGCAAGCCAGTAAGCAAACGTTCGCTAGCTAACTAACAGTACGCTTAACTTGCAATAAAAATTTGAAAGGTATATGTGAAAATGTAGCTAGACTCTTACCCGTATACATGGATGAACGCTTCAAGGCAGATTGGAACCATTTAACTCAGTTTTGTTTGAAGCTACATCTTGTTTGGCCAGAGTTGTGTCAAGTCACTCTGGTTCACACTGACCGTGGCGTGTGCAGAAAGTAGTATAGTAATATACCCTAATGAAGACAGCTTGTCTGTCAAAACGTTGGACATAAATATTTTTGCATCTGAGCTCCAAGAGTGTGCGGCTCTCCTTAATTGTTTTAAGTGTGCAGAAAGTAGCCCATCACTTTTTCCAACTAAACTATCGATAGCGACTGCTAAATTCAGGGCATTAATGTTGTTGAGGAAAGTTGCAAAACTTTTGTTTTTCTCGATGGCTAACATTATATCTTTCAAATACGGCGCGGCAGAAAGGACTGTCAACACATACTGAACAGCTCACGTAATATAGACAGAAGCATGCTACATGGAAGACAAATCCAAACTCATCTCCAGCCTATCCTTTATCTAATGGTAAGGTTCCTGTCTTTATCCGTGGCTAAACCTGGGTTGTAATTTAAGAATTTTATTCTTATTTATGGATGGAATACAAGTTTGTTATTAAGAAGGCATTTCTGCCCCAAAAACACACTTTATGTTTACGTTCAAATCCCGCTCCTGTAAAGTAGTGACTTGCGACATATGCCTAGTTTCCTGATATGAGTCACAAAGGACCTTATAATGGTGTCAGACCAAGGCTCTGTATCTGGCCTTGTGCTCCTCGACCTTAGTGCCGCTTTTGACACCATCGATCACCACATGCTTTTGCAGAGATTGGAAACCCTAGATGGTCTACACGGACAAGTTCTTGCCTGGTTTAGATCTTTTCTGTCAGAAAGATATCAGTTTGTCTCTGTGAATGGTTTGTCTGACAAATCAATTGTAAGTTTCAGTGTTCCTCAAGGTTACGTTTTAGGACCACTGTTGTTTTCACTATATATTCTAACTCTTGACGATGTCATGCGGAAACACAATGTCAACTTTCACTGCTATGCGGACGATACACAGCTGTGCATTCCGATGAAACATGGTGAAGCCCAAAAATTCCCTACCCTGGAAGCCTGTGTTTCAGACATAAGGAAGTGGATGGCGGAAAATGTATTACTTTTAAACTCAAACACAACATAGATGCTAGTTGTAGGTCCCAAGAAGCAAAGAGATCTGCTGTTTGATCTGACAATTCATCTTGATAGTTGTACAGATGTCTCAAATAAAACTGTGAAGGATCTTGGCCTTACTCTGGACCCTGATCTCTCTTTTGACGAACATATCAATAATATTTCAAGGGCAGCTTTTTTCCATATTCGGAACATTACAAAATTCTGAAACGTATGCAGAAGAGCTAATCCATGCTTTTGTCACTTCTAGACTACTGCAATTCTATACTCTCTGGCTACCCAGATAAAGCAATAAATTAACTTGAGTTAGTGCCAAATGTGACTGATAGAATCTTGACTACAACCCCAAAATTTGATCATATATAGATTTTTACTGCTAACCTACAAAGCATGACACGGTCACAAGACGCAGTCCTCCTTATTTCTAAGCAAACAGCTGGAGGGTTTCTCCTAACTCCAAAAAGTTCTGGGACACTGTAAAGTCCATGGAGAACAAGAACACCTCCTCCCAGCTGCCCACTGCACTGAGGCTAGGTAACACGGTCACCACTGATGAATTCACGATAATCGAAAACTTCAACAAGCATTTTTCAACGGCTGGCCATGCCTTCCTCCTGGCTACTCCAACCTCGGCCAACAGCTCCGCCCCCCCCCGCAGCTACTCGCCCAAGCCTCCCCAGCTTCTTCTTTACCCAAATCCAGATAGCAGATGTTCAGAAAGAGCTGCAAAACCTAGACCTGTACAAATCAGCTGGTCTTGACAATCTGGACCCTCTATTTCTGAAACTATCCGCCGCCATTGTCGCAACCCCTATTACCAGCCTGTTCAAACTCTCTTTCATATCGTCTGAGATCCCCAACGATTGGAAAGCTGCCGCAGTCATCCCCCTCTTCAAATTGGGGAGACACCCAGGACCCAAACTGTTACAGACCTATATCCACCCTGCCCTGCCTATCTAAGGTCTTTGAAAGCCTAGTCAACAAACAGATCACTAACCTCGAATCCCAACGTACCTTCTCCGCTGTGCAATCTGGTTTCCGAGCCGGTCACGAGTGCACCTCAGCCACGCTCAAGGTACTAAACGATATCATAACCGTCATCGATAACAGACAGTACTGTGCAGTCGTCTTCATCGACCTGGCCAAGGCTTTTGACTCTGTCAATCACCATATTCTTATCGGCAGACTCAGTAGCCTCGGTTTTTCTAATGACTGCCTTGCCTGGTTCAGCAACTACTTTGCAGACAGAGTTCAGTGTGTCAAATCGGAGGGCATGTTGTCCGGTCCTCTGGCAGTCTCTATGGGGGTGCCACAGGGTTCAATTCTCGAGGGCCGACTCTTTTCTCTGTATATATCAATGATGTTGCTCTTACAGCGGGCGATTCCCTAATCCACCTATACGCAGATGACACCATTCTGTATACTTCTGTCCCTTCCTTGGACACTGTGCTATCTAACCTCCAAATGAGCTTCAATGCCATACAACACTCCTTCCGTGGCCTCCAACTGCTCTTAAACGCTAGTAAAACCAAATGCATGCTTTTCCGCCGTTCCCTGTCTGCACCCGCACGCCCGACTAACATCACCACCCTGGATGGTTCCGACCTAGAATATGTGGACATCTATAAGTACCTAGGTGTCTGGCTAGACTGTAAACTCTCCTTCCAGACTCATATCAAACATCTCCAATCTAAAATCAAATCTAGAGTCGGCTTTCTATTCCGCAACAAAGCCTCCTTCACTCACGCCGCCAAACTTACCCTAGTAAAACTGACTATCCTACCAATCCTCGACTTCGGCGATGTCATCTACAAAATAGCTTCCAATACTCTACTCAGCAAACTGGATGCAGTTTATCACAGTGCCATCCGTTTTGTTACTAAAGCACCTTATACCACCCACCACTGCGACCTGTATGCTCTAGTCGGCTGGTCCTCGCTACATATTCGTCGCCAGACCCACTGGCTCCAGGTCATCTACAAGTCCATGCTAGGTAAAGCTCCGCCTTATCTCAGTTCACTGGTCATGTTGGTAACACCCACCCGTAGCACGCGCTCCAGCAGGTGTATCTCACTGATCATCCCTAAAGCCAACACCTCATTTGGCCGCCTTTCCTTCCAGTTCTCTGCTGCCTGTGACTGGAACTAATTGCAAAATCACTGAAGTTGGAGACTTTTATCTCCCTCACCAACTTTAAACATCTGCTATCTGAGCAGCTAACTGATCGCTGCAACTGTACATAGTCCATCGGTAAATAGCCCACCCAATTTACCTGCCTCATCCCCATACTGTTTTATTTATTTACTTTACTGCTCTTTTGCATAGCAGTATCTCTACCTGCACATGACCGTCTGATCATTTATTACTCCAGTGTTAATCTGCTAAATTGTAATTATTCGCCTACCTCCTCATGCCTTTTGCACACAATGTATATAGACTCTTTTTTTCTACTGTGTTATTGATTTGTTTATTGTTTACTCCATGTGTAACTCTGTGTTGTTGTCTGTTCACACTGTGTCACACCCTGACCATAGTTTGCTTTGTATGTTTCTATGTTTTGTTTGGTCAGGGTGTGATCTGAGTGGGCATTCTATGTTACATGTCTATTTCTATGTTTGGCCTGATATGGTTCTCAATCAGAGACAGGTGTTAGTCATTGGCTCTGATTGGGAACCATATTTAGGTAGCCTGTTTGGTGTTGGGTTTTGTGGGTGATTGTTCCTGTCTCTGTGTTTGTTTGCGCCAGATAGGCTGTTTAGGTTTTTTCACGGTTATTGTTTTTGTATACTGTTCGTGTTTTCATCTTTATTAAAGATGTATACAAGTAACCACGCTGCATTTTGGTCCGCCTCTCCTTCAACTCAAGAAAACCGTTACATACTGCTATGCTTTATCTTGGCCAGGTCGCAGTTGTAAATGAGAACTTGTTCTCAACTAGCATACCTGGTTAAATGAAGGTGAAATAAATCAAACTAAAATATAGAGCTAAATTCTCATGGAATGGTCTATCCATGTGAGAGACGCAGACTCTGTCTCGACCTTTAAGTCTTTACTGATGACTCATCTTCAGTAATTGAGTGTAGTCTGGCCCAGGGGTGGTAAGGTGAACGGCAAGGCACTGGAATGACGAACTGCCCTTGCTGTCTTTGCCTGGCTCTCTCTCCACTGGGATTCTCTGCCTCTGAACCTATTACCAGGGCTGAGTCACTGGCTTACTAGTGCTCTTCCGTGCTGTCCTTAGGAGGGGTGTGTCACATTGTGCCAAGCTTTTTTGCTCTATACCCGACTTGAGTGGGTTGAGTCACTGGCGTGATTGTCCGGTCTTGCGTCCCCTTGGGCTTGTGCGGTGGAGGAGATCTTCATGGGCTATAGTCAGCCTGAGCTCAGGGTAGTAAGTTGGTGTTCTGTTGATATCCCTGGTGTGGGGGTTGTGCTTCGGTAAAGTGGGTGGGGTTATAGCCTGCCTGGTTGGCCCTGTCCGGGGGTATCGTCGGACAGGGCCAGAGTGTACCTCGAACCCCCCCGTCTCAGACTCCAGTATCTATGCTGCAATAGTCTATGTGCCAGGGGCCAGGGTCAGTCTGTTATATCTGGTGTAATTCTCCTATCTTATCTGGTGTCCAGTGTGAATTTAATTATGCTCTCTCTAATTCTCTCTCTCTCGACCATGCCTCAGGACTACCTGGCCTGGTGACTCCTGGCTGTCCCCAGTCTACCTGGTCGTGCTCCTGCTCCAGTTTCAACTGTTCTTCTGCCTGCGGCTATAGAACCCTGACCTGTTCACCAGATGTGCTACCTTGTACCGGATCTGCTGTTTTCGACTCTCTCTCTCTCTCTCTCTCTCTCTCTCTCTCTCTCTCTCTCTCTCTCTCTCTCTCTCTCTCTCTCTCTCTCTCTCTCTCTCTCTCTCTCTCTCTCTCTAAAACACTGTCAGTTCCACTTTAACCTCTTACACTTATGGTGGCGCTATTTCATTTTTGGAAGAAAAACGTTCCCGTTTTAAACAAGATATTTTGTCACAAAAAGATGCTCGACTATGCATATAATTGCTACTGTTCGAAAGAAAACACTCTGACGTGTCCAGAAATACAAATATCTTCTCTGTGCGTGCCCTTTAACGTGAGCTTCAGGCAAAACCAAGATGACTTGGCATCCAGGAAATGACAAGGATTTTTGAGGCTCTGTCTTTCATGATCTCCTTATATGGCTGTGAACGCAAGAGGAATGAGTCTGCCCTTTCTGTCGTTTCCCCAAGGTGTCTGCAGCATTGTGACGTATTTGTAGGCAGATCATTGGAAGATTGACCATAAGAGACCACATTTACCACGTGTCCGCCCGGTGTCCTGCGCCGAAATTGGTGCGCAAAAGTCACCTGCCAGTATTTTTCCATGGGGCACAGAGAGAGAAGCAAGCTTCCATGAACTGCATGTCAATGAAGAGATATGTGAAAAAACACCTTGAGGATTGATTCCAAACAACGTTTGCCATGTTTCGGTCGATATTATGTAGTTAATCCGGAAAAAGTTTCACGTTGTAGGTGACTGCATTTTCGGTTCGTTTCGGTAGCCAGGCGCAATGTAGAAAACGGAACGATTTCTCCTACACACAGACGCTTTCAGGAAACACTGCGCATTTGGTATGTGGCTGGGAGTCTCCTCATTGAAAACATCAGAAGCTCTTCAAAGGTAAATGATTTTATTTATTTGGTTATCTGGCTTTTGTGAAAATGTTGCGTGCTACATGCTACACAAAATGCTATGCTAGCTTTGCATACTCTTACACAAATTAGTCAATTTCTATGGTTCAAAAGCATATTTTGAAAATCTGAGATGACAGTGTTGTTAAGAAAAGGCTAAGCTTGAGAGCAAACGCATTATTTTAATTTTATTTGCGATTTTCAGAAATCGTTAACGTTGCGTTATGCTAATGAGCCTGAGGCTTAGTCACAATCCCGGATCCGGGATGGGGAGTTTCAAGAGGTTAATAGGATTTCTATGGGCCTAAGAGTAAAGAATGCTACTCTCTGTTTATCAGATATGTATGGTCACATATATGCATAGTGCTACTACTCTCTGTTTATCAGATATGCATGGGGCGGCAGGGTAGCCTAGTGGTTAGAGCATTGGAAGAGCAACCAGAAGGTTGCAAGTTCAAACCGCCGAGCTGACAAGGTACAAATCCATCATTCTGCCCCTGAACAGGCAGTTAACCCACTGTTCCCAGGCCGTCATTGAAAATAAGAATGTGTTCTTAACTGACTTGCCTGGTTAAATAAAGGTAAAATTAAAATATATGCATAGTGCTGCTACTCCCTGTTTATCATATATGCATGGTCACATATATGCATAGTGCTGCTACTCTCTGTTTATCATATATGCATAGTCACTTTAACTATACATTCTTGTATATACCACCTCAATTGGACCGACCAATCAGTGCCCCTGTACATTGGCTAACCGTGGTATCTGCATTGTGTCCACCCGCCAACCACTACTGCTACTCTCTATTTATCATATATGCATAGTCACTTTAACCATATCTACATGTACATACTACCTCAATCAGCCTGACTAACCACTGCCTTTATGTTGCCTCGCTACTGTATAAAGCCTCGCTACTGTTATTTGTCACTGTCATTTTACTGTTGTTTTTATTTCTTTACTTACCTATTGTTCACCGAATACCTTTTTTTGCACTGTTGGTTAGAACCTGGAAGTAAGCATTTCACTGTAAGGTCTACACCTGTTGTATTCGGCACAAGTGATAAATAAACTTGGATTTGATTTGATTGTCAAATACTACCTTCACATTACTCAGGGATGACGAAATGACTGGGGGTGCGAAAAAAATGTTTTTAAGCTTCATTTGTTTTTCTGCTTATAATTTCTGACATTTGGTAGGCAAATTTGTTAGTCAAATTGTCTGTAATTAGATAAACGCAGCTTCTCTTCTGTCTTTACTTGATGCTCTTCTAGAATACTAAATAAAGCCTTGCTCACCAGAATAATGTCATAAAATTATAGAATGATCAATGCATCATCAACAATCTAGTTGACATTGCTATGAAAACGATCCAACAGAAATTGCATGTTTAGGCTACACAACAGATCTCCAAGCCCGCATTTGCATTCTCTCAAGATGCTGAAATAAATAAATGATATTTCTCCACTCCTGTTCCCAAGACAAAATGTACAGTAGGTCTATAATCTTACCTTGAGGAACACTTAATCCTGCAGGAGTAAACATCATAATAGGCTATATGTGAGGCCTACAGTCCGTGTCCAGACTGCAGTTACTATTCCAACTATTAGGCTACCCCACTCGAAAATAATTCCGGCATCCATACAGTGCCATTTGATAAGTGCAAAGAGACATCACTTACAAAACACCCAAAAGTGTTATGTATGACATTTGGTGATTGTCCTTCATTAGGCCTAGACAAGTCTTGTAACCTGAATTGATGCGTAGACTGTCAGCGCGCGTCTTGGTCACGGCATCTCGGCATCTCTTCCCTGGCAAAATGTCAGTATTATCGTTGCACCACACGGCATTTTGAAGCTTATTCCACTAGTTTCAAGTCTATTCACACATTTTTCATGTGTCTGACATGCGGTAATTATAAGTAGTGTAGTAGCCTATAGTTTTTTTTGAATCTATGTTTTCATTATTGTGATAGGCTCATGTTTTTCCGGTATGGCGTACCCCACTATTTAATATGGGATAGGTATTTGTTGGTTCACACGCACACTCATTGAGTGGTTATCTGAGTGACTTTGTACCTTTCAATGGACAGAGGTGTCTTTGGGTGAAACCTCTCTTCAGAGTTAGATTATGGAGCATTTTCTCAACTCTGTAACATCAAACCACAACAACACTGTCGCATCAATAGTAATTAGCTACTAGCTACCAGCAGATCAGATTGAGTGATGTTTAGGAGAAACAGATCAGAATGAAGATGTATTGTTCAAGGTGCTGCTTTTACACCACTCTATACGACATACTGTTATACATCTAAATGATCAATCAATCAATCAAATGTATTTATAAAGCCCTTCTTACATCAGCTGATGTCACAAAGTGCTGCACAGAAACCCAGCCTAAAACCACAAACAGAAAGCAATGCAGGTGTGGAAGCACAGTGGCTAGGAAGAACTCCCTAGAAAGGCCAAAACCTAGGAAGAAACCTAGAGAGGAACCAGGCTATGAGGGGTGGCCAGTCCTATTCTGGCTGTGCCAGTTGGAGATTATAACAGAACATGGCCAAGATGTTCAAATGTTCATAGATGACCAGCATGGTCAAATAATAATAATCACAGTGGTTGTCGAGGGTGCAACAGGTCAGCGCCTCAGGATTAAATGACAGTTGGCTTTTCATAGCCGATCATTAAGACTATCTCTACCGCTCCTGCTGTCTCTAGAAAGTTGAAAACAGCAGGTCTGGGACAGGTAGCACGTCCGGTGAACAGGTCAGGGTTCCATAGCCGCAGGCAGAACAGTTGAAACTGGAGCAGCAGCACGACCAGGTGGACTGGGGACAGCAAGGAGTCATCAGGCCAGGTAGTCCTGAGGCATGGTCCTAGGGCTCCGAGAGAAAGAAAGAAAGAGAGAGAGAGATAGAGAGAGAGAGAGAAAAAGAGAGAGAGAAAGAGAGAATTAGAGAGAGCATACTTAAATTCACACAGGACATCAAATAAGACAAGAGAAATACTCCAGATATAACAGACTGACCCTAGCACCCAGACACATGAACTATTGCAGCATAAATACTGTAGGCTGAGACAGGAGGGGTCGGGAGACACTGTGGCCCCATCCGACAATACCCCCAGACAGGGCCAAACAGGCACGATATAACCCCACCCGCTTTGCCAAAGCACAGCCCCCACACCACTAGAGGGATATCTTCAACCACCAATTTACTACCGTGATCACAAAGAAACAACTAACTTAATGTGGTATTCACTGTGTCTGAGTCTCTGTGTCTCAGGTTTGTTCAGTGCACACTATAGCATAGGTAGTGGCATAGGTTCTGATGTTTCTTTGTGGTGGTGGTATTGATAAGATGTTGTTATCTTCCTCTCTCACGTCAGACAGAAATGCTATTGCTGTTATTGTCGACTATATTTCCTGGATTTCAAGGTCATACGTGTAAATCACAGGAGGTTGGTGGCACCTTAATTGGGGAGGACAGGCTCGTGGTAATGGCTGGAGTGGAATAAGTGGAATGGTATCAAATACGTCAATTTGCTCCGCTCCAGCCATTATTATGAGCCGTCCTGCCCTCAGCAGCCTCCGCTGGTGTATAGTGCAGGGTAGGCAGAGGTGTGTGTTGTTGTTGACTTATCTCTATCTCTCTGTCTCTCCGGGCCAAAGGTACATAGTGCAGGCGGAGGTGTTGCAAGAGCTGGGCTCTGGACGACTCAAATATTTGGGTTGGAATCACATGATTCATTCATATTACAATTCAGATAGATCTCCCCCAATATGCATCAGATTAGTAATCACATTTCCATATTGCATTTCAAATGTCCCCATGTTGTGTCTGAAATGTGCCAGATATGCAGCAGGCAGGCTGTTCTCCCTGTGACTAGCTGGGGCTGTAATCACATCTCTAATGCAAGGCAAATTAATATAGCTCCTTTACCGAATCACGAGATGTGAATCGGGAGGTTTTGTGGCCCCTCTATATGAGGCAATAACCCTGTGTCGTTGCTACTGCCTCTCAGACGTCTTTGGATGCTGCACAAATTAGATGGGCGAGGGGGAAAAACGAGAGCTTTGAAATGGACTAAAACTCTGGAAAAAATAAAAATTCTGAGAGGATAAATTCATTGAGGGATTGATATTTGTGGGTTGAGGGAGAGGTGGGACTGGGCGAGTGAAGAACGATTTGCATGACTGCCTGATGAGAATGGTTTGCCTAATAATGTTAGGATCTAGAGCTCTAGAAAGTAACTTCTATACCCATTAAAAAAAGGTTCGCTCTGCATACATGTGCATGTGTGTGTCAGTGTCCATCATCTTGAATTCTTGAATTCTCATGCCTACCGTGTGTATTGATTCTAAAGGTAAAGATATAACATAATGTTTAAAAGTGCTGATCGTTTGTTTAAAACAAATACTTGCTTATTGCATTTTCGTGTGTGTATGTGTGCATGTGTGTGTCTGTCCAAACACACACACGTCAACCCCCCCCTAGTTTTCCAATAAGCCAGTGAAATTGGGTCAATAACAATGAAGTCAAAAATGAAGTTGGCTTTTTGCCCCATGGTGCCCTGGGAAATATCTTGGCAGCAGGAAAGTGAATTAATTTAGCCTAGTTTAACTCTGTCTCAGCGGTGAGGGAACTGCCTTGATCACGCTGTCCACATGCTCATGGTTACAATATGTTCTCAATGTAGCACCGTTCTGCTACTGTCCTTTGAAGCCTCCCAGCCCTCGTTACACTGAGAATTATAGCAGGTTCTCTCAGCTTTTGCTGGAATGATAGCAGGTTATCTCAGTCCTTATTACACTTGGAAGGATAGCAGGTTCTCTCAGTCAAGCCCTTATTAGACTGGGAATGATAGCAGGTTCTCTCAGTCAAGCTCTTATCACACTGGGAATGATAGCAGGTTCTTTCAGTCAAGCCCTTATCACACTGGGAATGATAGCAGGTTCTCTCAGTCAAGCCCTTATCACACTGGGAATGATAGCAGGTTCTCTCAGTCAAGCCCTTATCACACTGGGACATATAGCAGGTTCTCTCAGTCAAGCCCTTATTAGACTGGGAATGATAGCAGGTTCTCTCAGTCAAGCTCTTATCACACTGGGAATGATAGCAGGTTCTCTCAGTCAAGCCCTTATCACACTGGGACATATAGCAGGTTCTCTCAGTCAAGCCCTTATTACACTGGGAATGATAGCAGGTTCTCTCAGTCAAGCCCTTATCACACTGGGAATGATAGCAGGTTCTCTCAGTCAAGCCCTTATCACACTGGGACATATAGCAGGTTCTCTCAGTCAAGCCCTTATTAGACTGGGAATGATAGCAGGTTCTCTCAGTCAAGCCCTTATCACACTTGGAATGATAGCAGGTTCTCTCAGTCAAGCTCTTATCACACTGGGAATGATAGCAGGTTATCTCAGTCCTTATTACACTTGGAAGGATAGCAGGTTCTCTCAGTCAAGCCCTTATCACACTGGGAATGATAGCAGGTTCTCTCAGTCAAGCCCTTATCACACTTGGAATGATAGCAGGTTCTCTCAGTCAAGCCCTTATCACACTGGGAATGATAGCAGGTTATCTCAGTCAAGCCCTTATTACACTGGGAATGACAACAGGTTCTCTCAGTCAAGCCCTTATCACACTGGGAATGATAGCAGGTTACATTTACATTTACATTTAAGTCATTTAGCAGACGCTCTTATCCAGAGCGACTTACAAATTGGTGAATTCACCTTCTGACATCCAGTGGAACAGCCACTTTACAATAGTGCATCTAAATCATTTAAGGGGGGGAGAAGGATTACTTATCCTATCCTAGGTATTCCTTGAAGAGGTGGGGTTTCAGGTGTCTCCGGAAGGTGGTGATTGACTCCGCTGTCCTGGCGTCGTGAGGGAGTTTGTTCCACCATTGGGGGGCCAGAGCAGCGAACAGTTTTGACTGGGCTGAGCGGGAACTGTACTTCCTCAGTGGTAGGGAGGCGAGCAGGCCAGAGGTGGATGAACGCAGTGCCCTTGTTTGGGTGTAGGGCCTGATCAGAGCCTGGAGGTACTGCGGTGCCGTTCCCCTCACAGCTCCGTAGGCAAGCACCATGGTCTTGTAGCGGATGCGAGCTTCAACTGGAAGCCAGTGGAGAGAGCGGAGGAGCGGGGTGACGTGAGAGAACTTGGGAAGGTTGAACACCAGACGGGCTGCGGCGTTCTGGATGAGTTGTAGGGGTTTAATGGCACAGGCAGGGAGCCCAGCCAACAGCGAGTTGCAGTAATCCAGACGGGAGATGACAAGTGCCTGGATTAGGACCTGCGCCGCTTCCTGTGTGAGGCAGGGTCGTACTCTGCGGATGTTGTAGAGCATGAACCTACAGGAACGGGCCACCGCCATGATGTTGGTTGAGAACGACAGGGTGTTGTCCAGGATCACGCCAAGGTTCTTAGCGCTCTGGGAGGAGGACACAATGGAGTTGTCAACCGTGATGGCGAGATCATGGAACGGGCAGTCCTTCCCCGGGAGGAAGAGCAGCTCCGTCTTGCCGAGGTTCAGCTTGAGGTGGTGATCCGTCATCCACACCGATATGTCTGCCAGACATGCAGAGATGCGATTCGCCACCTGGTCATCAGAAGGGGGAAAGGAGAAGATTAATTGTGTGTCGTCTGCATAGCAATGATAGGAGAGACCATGTGAGGTTATGACAGAGCCAAGTGACTTGGTGTATAGCGAGAATAGGAGAGGGCCTAGAACAGAGCCCTGGGGGACACCAGTGGTGAGAGCGCGTGGCGAGGAGACAGATTCTCGCCACGCCACCTGGTAGGAGCGACCTGTCAGGTAGGACGCAATCCAAGCGTGGGCCGCACCGGAGATGCCCAACTCGGAGAGGGTGGAGAGGAGGATCTGATGGTTCACAGTATCGAAGGCAGCCGATAGGTCTAGAAGGATGAGAGCAGTGGAGAGAGAGTTAGCTTTAGCAGTGCGGAGGGCCTCCGTGATACAGAGAAGAGCAGTCTCAGTTGAATGACTAGTCTTGAAACCTGACTGATTTGGATCAAGAAGGTCATTCTGAGAGAGATAGCGGGAGAGCTGGCCAAGGACGGCACGTTCAAGAGTTTTGGAGAGAAAAGAAAGAAGGGATACTGGTCTGTAGTTGTTGACATCGGAGGGATCGAGTGTAGGTTTTTTCAGAAGGGGTGCAACTCTCGCTCTCTTGAAGACGGAAGGGACGTAGCCAGCGGTCAGGGATGAGTTGATGAGCGAGGTGAGGTAAGGGAGAAGGTCTCCGGAGATGGTCTGGAGAAGAGAGGAGGGGATAGGGTCAAGCGGGCAGGTTGTTGGGCGGCCGGCCGTCACAAGAAGCGAGATTTCATCTGGAGAGAGAGGGGAGAAAGAGGTCAGAGCACAGGGTAGGGCAGTGTGAGCAGAACCAGCGGTGTCGTTTGACTTAGCAAACGAGGATCGGATGTCGTCGACCTTCTTTTCAAAATGGTTGACGAAGGTTCTCTCAGTCAAGCCCTTATCACACTGGGAATGATAGCAGGTTATCTCAGTCAAGCCCTTATCACACTGGGAATGATAGCAGGTTCTCACACTCAAGCTCTTATTACACTGGGAATGATTGCAGGTTCTTCATTGGCTTGGTGCTGGTTAAATGACAAGGACATTTTCTGGCTGATGCATCATTTACATTTTGTTATTTAGCATATACTCTTATCCAGTGTGACTTACAGGAGCAATTAGTGTTAATTGCCTTGCAAATCAACAGATTTTTCAGCTAGCCAGCTCAGGGATTCGAACCGGAAACCTTTCGGTGACTGGCCCAACCTCTTAACCACTAGGCTACCTGGGAATGATAGTTTACAAGAGGGCAAGGTTGTTAGTCTCATTACGATACAGGTTGGATAGACATTGAGTATACCAAACATTGAGAACATCTGTCCTTATTGATGTCACTTGTTAAATCCACTTCAATCGGTGTAGATGAAGGGGAGGAGACAGGTTAAAGACAGATTTTTAAGCCTTGAGGCAATTGAGACATGGATTGTGTATGTGTGCCATTCAGAGGGTGAATGGGCAACACAAAATATTTACGTGGCTTTAAACAGGGTATGGTAGTAGGTGCCAGGCGCACCAGCTTGTGTCAAGAACTGAAACGCTGCTGGATTTTTCATGCTCAACTGTTTCCCGTGTGCATCAAGAAGGGTCCACCACCCAAAGGTCATCCAGCCAACTTGACACAACTGTGGGAAGCATTGGAGTCAACATGGGCCAGTATCCTTGTGGGACACTTTTGACACCTTGTGGAGTCCCTGCCCGGACTAATTGCTGTTCTGAGGGCAGAAGGGGCACCCTTTGATAGGAAGGTGTTCCTAATGTTTTGTACACTCAGTGTAGATGTACACATATAAGAGGCGGCAGGTAGCCTAGTGGTTAGAGCGTTGGGCCAGTGACCGAAAGGTTGCTTTAGCGAATCCCTGAGCTGACAAGGTAAAAATATGTCGTTCTGCCCCTGAACAAGGCAGTGAACCCACTGTTCCTAGGCCGACATTGTAAATAAGAATTTGTTCTTAACTGACTTGCCTCGTTAAATAAAGTTTAAATAATTAGTATGTAGAATACTGGAATGGATATGAACCTTCTTATGATGGGGTAAATGTCAGCCATGTTTTTCAGGGCGTTGGTTTATCATGGTTTGCCAGTGCTGTGATAAGATATTGTGTCAAACAATGCATTTGAAGAATGTATCGGCATTGTATGTTTGTTAGCTAGTTAGCCAGCCAGATTCAGAGGAACGATTCCATTAATTGTTCATAATAACTGCCAATACGCCAACATTCCATTCAAAGATTGCAGTCAATCCACAGCCATATGCACTGGCTGAAATCAGTTGATGATAGGATTTACACAAAATGTAAATGCAACAAGTACTGTATCATATAATAGCCCTCAAGCTTTTCCCCTATTTCTGTTTTTTACATTCATGGTCTGTTTACATATATTTTATAGGCTATTTATACAGAACATTTGTTAATAACCTGTATTCATGACAATCATTCTATTACACAATTTCTGTTATCACATGACTTACTTTTATTTTCCTGCGTAAGTAAAATCAGGATTATTCCACCACTGCCATTCATTCCAATTAGACTCTTTTGGATTTCTCCCTGACCAATATGGCTGTTATTCATTCCAATTAGACTCTTTTGGATTTCTCCCTGACCAATATGGCTGACATTTTCACCCCATTCTGTGGGTGTACATAAGAACAATGACACGTACATGTCCAATACTGTATATAGTACAGAGCTATATCCAAGCTGGTTCTGTGACGCAGCACTGCCAGACATAGCTATGGTTTAACTTCCTTACCATTGCCAGCCTTGATATTACTGTCTGTGACGGCTATAAATAGCATTTTCTACTGGAAATGGATGCTAATGATAGTGGTGAGTTATGATCAGAATGGCTGGGTGAGGTGAGTATCATGCTCTGTAATTATCAACCCCTTCAGTACAGATGACAGGTTGTCAGTTAAAATGATGGATTATCAAGCAGTTCTAATGGAGAAGGGGGAATAGCAGTTGCCGCTTTGCATTGGTTCACAGTAGTAGTAGCCTACACAGTGCAACACTGCCATCTAGCTCTCTGTGTCTCCAACACACACTGACTGGTGTTGTGCTGTACGCTTTCTCTCTACTCAATGGAGTGTGAACGGAATGTGAATGACTAAATTGGTCGTAATACCTTTGGATTAAAAACACAATTTCACATGATTTTAATAGCAGGGGAATTGCTTGTCATTTACTTTCCATTTGAAGTCATAATGGAAATGCACGTTGGTTGTTTTTCAAAGGACTGATATTGCACCCATGCCGTTCCCTCGTGGAAATGTTGTTTTGAATGGCTTTGTATTTGCCTTGTGTTGTAGCTCCACTGTTTAAACAGCAGTAAGGCATCAGACCATGTCAAGAAAATAGAATAAACAAGTCAAATGCACAATGTACAGAATATTCTCACAGAATAATGTACTCACATAATCTCTTATAAAGACAAAGCAGTTATTGGGATACCAATGTATCTATAAGGCTTGGGTTGCTGCTAAGTGCTATTTGACATGCTGTGTATATTTCTAATAAGAGCTATTAAAGTACAAATACATGTGATTGATTTAATTTGATTGATAGGTTAGTGTTTAGTGCTTGTACTTGTCATGCTACCGACCATCTGATTGTTGACCTCTGTTCTTATTGGTCCTAGGTGCACGGGGAGAAGCACGAGGACCCGGCCACTCCGTTCATTGCTGATGCCCAGAGCAGTGAGGGCCAGAAGTCGTCCACGCCCAGGACAAGGACCAGTGGCGACCCGCCATTCAGGGTTTGAGACCTACATTTTTAACAAATAATAATAATAATACAAATATATATAAATGTATATATATACAAAAAAATGGGGGGGCTTGTCTGTTTTGCATGTTATTTTGGCATTAATACGTGTCAAACAATGCAGAAGTTAATAAAGCCGATAAACAAACATGGTCTCTTTTTTGTTTTCTTGAGGAAGGCAGCTCCAAAATGCAAGTGTTTCAGCCTATCTCAGTGCTTTCTGTGGTGGTGGGGCAAGCCAGCAGAAAATATGAGCATTGTACCATGATTGGCTCAGTGTTCTGTCACTCATGGGGACCTTACGCAATCGGCAAGTTTAACTCCTTAGAAAGGGTAGACGTCTAACATCTCAGCCTAAAGGGTAGACGTCTAACATTTGGGTCCTGCCATAGAGTTATATTACAAGTGCCCTTCCAAGAAGGCTCAAGGTCATTGGCCACAGAAATTACATCAAATCACATTATATGTACAGTAGCTTTGATTGGACTGATCATGTCAACATCATACCTTCACAATCGTAGCTAGCGGTCATCATCATGAATCAAGTCAACAATCTACTGGCAAAACCTCTTTAATCCTTGTCATATGAAGAGAAATAATGAAGTGAAAATATAGATAAAACGTATCGGTGCACATTGGCCATTTGGACATAAACATTACACAACAATTTAGAGATTGCAAATTCAACAATGAGTTTCAATTAATGTCTTAACCAAAATTACGGATTGCCTCTTATCCTTATGCCATAGCTTTTACATCTCAATTGTCAGTAGAAACCACATTTGTTTAAGCAAGTCAACCATATCAGCTATGTTTTTTTAAGCAGTAAATAAGGCTGAAATAACTGTTTCGCAGCCGGCCAAGGCTCTGCTGAAAGCCACATGTAGCAGTAGTGAGGTGTTTGACTGCTGTTGGGACTGCTGCAGGCCCGAACAGTTTGTGGGCACCGTTTGTCACCATTATAGTGCAATTCATGTATTGTTTAGTGTTGTGTTGAGTAGTGGCTTTGCTGGCATGCATCCCACATTTCTTTGGGTTTACCCCACCAAGATTTACATGCTAAAATCTCCACTGACAAGGACAAACCCCCAGCCAAGCCTGGCCCCAGGATGATAACGATGGGTAAAGGTACACACTGACAGCTGACCACCACTGATTGATATACCCTATGCTGTCTACACAAACATTACAACTAGGAAATATGTTCATTACCTGATTAGGAACAAGTAGTTACTCCTTTCTTTCATTGGGATTCAAAGTATTGGTCGTGCATCTACTAAATGGCTGTGTTAGCTGTAGCTTTGGATTAAAGCCGGGCCTTCCGAGTGGCACTGACCATAAATACTCTGTTCACTTCATAATTGCTTTTTAGTCTCCTCTGCCTCTTTTTCAAAAAAACTAAAGACGATGGCATTTAAAAGGCAGACTTCTTTTTAAAAGCTCCTTGTTGGAATATATTTCAATTTTGACTTCGCCTGTGTTGTTCTGCTCCATTAATGCATCGCCAATTGAAAGAGAGAGAGGGGCTATAATCTGTGAATAGATGAGCTGAGAAATTATCCTCCATTATGTGCCTGGATGAGACAGACAGGTGAATACCGTATGCCTTGGAGCCCTGTCTTTCGTCTCTCTTTATACAAGACTGTCTGACTATAGCGCCAAAATTAGAGAGAGATATCCCTGTAACCTCCCCCTGAAGATTATGAAGGCAATTTATGTACGTGTGCACGAGAGTGTGTGTTTTGGTGTGTGTTCGAGTCCATCTGTGTTTGTGTAGAGCCTGGACCAGTCGAAACCTAACTGGACACTACGTGTGGTAAGTGACCAGTGTGATGCGGAGGCCATCGAGGTGAGGAAGGACAGAGACACAGGATGAGATCAGAGCTATGAAACAGGCCTGGGAGACCGCTGAGCCTGGCAGGTGTTTAAAGGTATAGAACACACTTGATAGTCTCTCTCTTTTAGTTTTCTCCTCTTTCTCTCTCTCTCTCTCTCTCTCTCTTGCTTTCTCTCTCTCTCTCATAATATGGTGAATGAGTATTAATCAACAGTAATACATGTAACAATATTGATGGTGTCGAGATGTGTTTACAGGCCCTCCAGTCCTTTTATTCCTCTACATTACTGCTTTTGGTGATGAGTTTGGTAAGAGGGAAAGTGGTCTCCCCACAGCCCATCCACTCTGTTGGAAGCCATTTCACCAGTTGTGCTCCACTCTCCCCCACCACCTCCCTTTCTCTCTTCTCTTCTCTCCTCCCATCCCATCCACTCCGTGGCTGTAGTTTCCACTCTCTGTAACCCACAGTAAAGAGATGTGTTCCCTCACCACTCCAGACTAGCCCGGCCGGCAGGTCTCTGCAGGGTTGGGAGGTGATACACAGCCTGGTCTGGCTCATTTCCTGCTGTCACTGGACAAGCTCTTTTCATCTGCATCATTGCTCTTTCTCTCTCTCTCTCTCTCTTTCTCTCTCTCTCTCTCTCTCTGTGTGTGTGTGTGTGTGTGTGTGTGTGTGTGTGTGTGTGTGTGTGTGTGTGTGTGTGTGTGTGTGTGTGTGTGTGTGTGTGTGTGTGTGTGTGTGTGTGTGTGTGTGTGTGTGTGTGTGTGTGTGTGTGTGTGTGTGTGTGTGTGTGTGTGTGTGTGTGTGCGTGTGTGTCTGTGTGTGTGCATGTGTCTGTGTGTGTGTGAGGAGTGGCTAATGCACCCTCACCTTTTCTCCTTGCTTGACAGAGGTAGTGGGTTTAAATCTGTAGAGTTGTAATACAGCTGGTCTGTGTCATGTATAAAGAAACTAATTTCACAGAGTCACAGGGGTAGAAAGTGAAAGGGGGAGAATTCCAATCTGTCACAGAGCCATGGACACTAATACTCAGTGTGTTCGTTGAAGACACTTTCATTTTCCTCTAAGGAGAATAATGGCTTGACCGTGATGTAGACCCATGGTTGTTGGAGTCTACTGCATAAGCTCTCCTTCTTCCATCAGTGTGTGTGTTGTGTGTTGTGTGTGTGTGTTGTGTGTGTGCTTGCCAGTGGAGGCTCCTCAGAGGAGGAAGGGGAGGAACATCCTTCTCAGCGAATTTAATACAAATTAAAATAGTGAAACATAAAAAATATATTGTTTTTAGATAAATCTATACTAAATACACTGAGTGTGGAAAACATTAGGAACACATTACAAAACCTCCATTCTTGCGTTACAGGCATTTGGAATAACGCACAAAAACATTCATTCAAATTAATCAAAATAATTTGATATATCTCCCAGCCCTAGTGTGTGGGTGATCAGAAGTGTATTCATTCCGCTGATTCTGTGATGCAAAACGTTTCTTCAACAGAAGCAAACGGAACGAAACGGGGAAGGTCTTACCTGAATATTTCCAAAAGAAACTCTTGTTAAGTTGCAAAATGTTCTGTTTGGACTAATGATTACACCCCAGATCAGCAAGATACAGGCAAGAGTGTGCAAGGCGGTATTGAATGTGTCACATTCTGTCACCTTGATTACTCAGATTTATCTCTCGACCTCCTACTTTATAAACGGTCATTTTTTAGCTCGGTTGTAGCAACCTCATGATGGCCATTATGTCGTAGTCTAAACCCATCAATGTTACTTTGAACTGGGTGAATGGAACATGAATGACAGTCATCCAATATGCTGTAATAGAAATAAGGCCATGCTTATTCAAAAAAACGGCCTCCCTAACCTTGAACGGCACGAACTGCCACTGGTGGGCAAGGATGCGAGTGCACGTGTGTGTGAGTGTCCTACTCAGAAGCCCTCCCAGGCTAAATGCATCAGCAGGTTTAGCCTTGCTAGACTTTCTCCCTGGTCCTCCTGGGGTCGCAATCTCAGCTTCCATTAGAGCTGTGAACAGCAGCATTACAAGACTACACACCTCCATGCTGCTGTATCTACACCTCTACATCGCTGTAGCTACATTAGGGCACAACGGTACACTCAACCACTCAGCTCCAGTAGCTACACAATGGCAGGAGTACAGCTTTTCCTCTGATCTGGATGTTGAATATTGACATTGGTAGAAAATAGTGACTGAGTGAGGGTAATTTCAGGCAATGTGTGTACGCAGGAAGAGCGAGCACACACACACACACTGCCCTTCGACTCATTGTCATCATCTGAAACCCATCTGACCTGTGTCATTGAGTGCTACAGAGGTGTAGTGCTAGACTTCACCCCATCTCCTCATCTCACTCCACTTACTCTCCTCTCCTCTCCTTTCCGCTCCTCCCATCTCCTCTCCTCTCATCTCCTCTCCTCTTACTCTACTCTCCTCTTACTCTCCTCTCCGCTTACTCTCCTCCTCGCTCCTCCCCTCTCCTCTCTTCCCTGCTCCTCCACTCTCCTCTCCTCTACTCACCTCCCCGCTCCTCCCCTCTACTCTCCTCCCCTCTCCTTTGCTCTCCTCCCCTCTCCTTTGCTCTCCTCCCCTCCCCTCCTCTCCATGCTGGTTCTACATGATATTTGGGTCTATTAATTAAGTTGCTGGTTAATGGCTGCTGACACCCCACCCTGGACTAGGGCTGAGAGAAGAGCAGTCTATTAGAGAATTCTGATTAGTCTGCAACGATTCACACACTCCTTTAGACACCCACTACTAGACACACACACACTCCCAGACACACAGCCACACTCAGAGGGCAGAGAGGGCGATGTTCATTAACCATCCTAACTCCATCAGCTCCCATCACCCCTTCCCTTAATCAAGGTCAGTGTATGGGAAATAGACAGCCACATTTAGCCTTTTCTAATCTACCTTTAAATACCTCACCCCTCCTCACCTTCCTCACCCCTCCTCACCCTCTCACCCTCCTCCACCCTCCTCCTCCCTCACATCTCAGATGAAGGGAAGGAGGGAGGGAGTGTGCATGCATTTGTGCATTTGTGTAGGATCTGGGATAAGAGATAAGGAAAGGCCAATGATCTGCAGTTCAATTGAGAACAGGCTTAACTGAATTAACACAAAGAAGGAATGCAACATGACATTTGAATAAATAGTTTGGGGAATGGCCTTGTCTCTGAGGGAAGATCCTCAAAGCCAGATGATGTGATGGCAGGTAGGGACTGCTGGGATCAAATTCCCCCCACTGGGGGAAAGGAGATCCAGTGACAGGCCTTACGGTTATTATATCTGGTGGTGGTGGGGAGATGTATGGTTGACAAACTTCTGCTGAAAAACATTGAGAGAACAAGGGTAAGTTGACATATTTAACCAGTTGCGACGATCCCATATCCGGGAGCGTAATTATAGCCTCAAGCTCATTACCATAACGCAATGTTAACTATTCATGAAAATCACAAATTAAATGAAATAAATATATTGGCTCACAAGCTTAGCCTTTTGTTATTTTAACAACACTGTCATCTCAGATTTTCAAAAAATGTTTTCAACCATAGCTACACAAGCATTTGTGTAAGAGTATTGATAGCTAGCATAGCATTAAGCCTAGCATTCAGAAGGCAACATTTTCACAAAAACAAGAAAAGCATTCAAATAAAATCATTTACCTTTGAAGAACTTCGGATGTTTTCAATGAGGAGACTCTCAGTTAGATAGCAAATGTTCAGTTTTTCCCAAAATATTATTTGTGTAGGAGAAATTGCTCTGTTTTGTTCATCACGTTTGGCTAAGAAAAAACCCTGAAAATTCAGTCATTACAACGCAAACTTTTTTCCAAATTAACTCCATAATATCGACAGAGACATGGCAAACGTTGTTTAGAATCAATCCTCAAGGTGTTTTTCACATATCTTTCGATGATAAATCATTTGGGGCAGTTGACTTTCTCTTCTGAACCAAATGGAAACGTGCATGCACCTGGAGATTATGCAATAGTTTCGACGGAAGACACCGAGCGGACACCTGGTAAATGTAGTCTCTTATGGTCAATTTTCAAATGATATGCCTACAAATACGTCACAATGCTTCAAACACCTTGGGGAAACGAAAGAAAGTGTAGGCTCATTCCTTGCGCATTCACAGCCATACAGTGCAATGCGAAAGTATTCGGCCCCCTTGAACTTTGCGACCTTTTGCCACATTTCAGGCTTCAAACATAAAGATATAAAACTGTTTTTCTTTGTGAAGAATCAGCAACAAGTGGGATACAATCATGAAGTGGAACGACATTTATTGGAGATTTCAAACTTTTTTAACAAATCAAAAACTGAAAAATTGGGCGTGCAAATTATTCAGCCCCTTTACTTTCAGTGCAGCAAACTCTCTCCAGAAGTTCAGTGAGGATCTCTGAATGATCCAATGTTGACCTAAATGACTAATGATAATAAATTATTATTTATATTATTATTATTATTATTATATTAAATACAATCCACCTGTGTGTAATCAAGTCTCCATATAAATGCACCTGCACTGTGATAGTCTCAGAGGTCCGTTAAAAGCGCAGAGAGTATCATGAAGAACAAGGAACACACCAGGCAGGTCCGAGATACTGTTGTGAAGAGGTTTAAAGCCGGATTTGGATACAAAAAGATTTCCCAAGCTTTAAACATCCCAAGGAGCACTGTTCAAGCGATAATATTGAAATGGAAGGAGTATCAGACCACTGCAAATCTACCAAGACCTGGCCGTCCCTCTAAACTTTCAGCTCATACAAGGAGAAGACTGATCAGAGATGCAGCCAAGAGGCCCATGATCACTCTGGATGAACTGCAGAGATCTACAGCTGAGGTGGGAGACTTTGTCCATAGGACAACAATCAGTCGTATATTGCACAAATCTGGCCTTTATGGAAGAGTGGCAAGAAGAAAGCAATTTCTTAAAGATATCCATAAAACCATAAAAAGTGTCGTTTAAAGTTTGCCACAAGCCACCTGGGGACACACCAAACATGTGGAAGAAGGTGCTCTGGTCAGATGAAACTAAAATTGAACTTTTTGGCAACAATGCAAAACGTTATGTTTGGCACAAAAGCAACACAGCCCATAACCCTGAACACACCATCCCCACTGTCAAACATGGTGGTGGCAGCATCATGGTTTGGGCCTGCTTTTCTTCAGCAGGAACAGGGAAGATGGTTAAAATTGAATGGAAGATGGATGGAGCCAAATACAGGACCATTCTGGAAGAAAACCTGATGGAGTCTGCAAAAGACCCGAGACTGGGACGGAGATTTGTCTTCCAACAAGACAATGATCCAAAACATAAAGCAAAATCTACAATGGAATGGTTAAAAAATAAACATATCCAGGTGTTAGAATGGCCAAGTCAAAGTCCAGGCCTGAATCCAATCGAGAATCTGTGGAAAGAACTGAAAACTGCTGTTCACAAATGCTCTCCATCCAACCTCACTGAGCTCGAGCCGTTTTACAAGGAGGAATGGGAAAAAATGTCTGTCTCTCGATGTGCAAAACTGATAGAGACACACCCCAAGCGACTTACAGCTGTAATCGCAGCAAAAGGTGGCGCTACAAAGTATTAACTTAAGGGGGCTGAATAATTTTGCACGCCCAATTTTTCAGTTTTTGATTTGTTAAAAAAGTTTGAAATATCCAATAAATGTCGTTCCACTTCATGATTGTGTCCCACTTGTTGTTGATTCTTCACAAAAAATACAGTTTTATATCTTTATGTTTGAAGCCTGAAATGTTGCAAAAGGTCGCAAAGTTCAAGGGAGCCGAATACTTTCGCAAGGCACTGTATAAGGAGACATTGGAACACAGCGCCTCCAAAATCTGGCTCACTTCCTGTATGAAATTTAATCTTGGTTTCGCCTGTAGCATTAGTTCTGGGGCACTCACAGACAATATCTTTGCAGTTTTGGAAACGTCAGAGTGTTTTCTTTCCAAAGCTGTTAATTATATGCATAGTCGAGCATCTTTTCGTGATAAAATATCTTGTTTAAAACGGGAACGTTTTTCATCCAAAAATGAAATACTGCCCCCAGAGGTTCAAGAGGATAAGTACATCCCAAGATTTACACCCATTGGTTCAGAGAGAGGAAGGTGATCATTGCAAAAGTGAGCCCATAGGTTAAACAACAAGCATAAGGAATGTGCATTATTGTGCAGTGCTTATAGGCTATAAGGCAAATAGGTGAATGACATTCCGTACATGGCTAATAGGAAAGAGGAGAAAAAGACACTATGCTGACGCCTGTAGAATAGGAAACAAAAGTGAATCATATTATGCTTACTGGATGAAGTTAAAAGAGCATTCAGACCAGCCTTCCGGATTGAACCTCCTTAACTACATTTAATGAGTTTGTCTATGGAGTGGAGGGGAATGTGTGTTCCAACAGATTATCAATTTATTTATTATTATTGATTTATTTATTTTTGATACTTTTTACCCCTTTTTCTCCCCAATTTCGTGAGATCCAATTGGTAGTTATAGTCTTGTCCCATCACTGCAACTCCCATACTGACTCGGGAGAGGCGAAGGTCATGAGCCATGCGTCCTCACTAAACACGACCCCGCTAAGCCGCACAGCTTCTTGACACACTGCTCACTTAAGCCAGCTGCACCAATGTGTTGGAGGAAACACCTTACAGCTGGCGACTGAAGTCAGCGTGCATGCTCCCGGCCCACCACAAGGAGTCGCTAGAGCGCGATGGGAAATAAAAATCTCAGCCGGACAAACCCTACCCTAACCCGGATGATACTGGGCCAATTGTGCGCCACCTCATGGGTCTCCCGGTCGCGACAGATTATCATTTTGATCATTCTTCAACTCCCTCACCTTATCCTGGCATTTCCATTTCTATCTGTCCATCTTTGGCTCAATGACACTATTCACCCCATCTCTCTCTCCCTGTCCTTTTTCATATTTTTCTCTGTCTTGTTGTATAATCTTAGTTCAGAGAAATGCCTACCATAGGGAAATGTTCTCTGCTTAAATGTCTTCTGTTTTACATGAACCAGTATGTGGTCATCTTCGAATAGGAGTGCTGATCTTGGATTAGGTCTTCACAGCTCAAGTAATCTTTTTCATAGTGATCTAAAAGCCTGAGCCTAAATCAGCACTCCTACTCTGACGCTTGATACACGCGGCCACAGATATCCCTCCTAACTAACACTTTTGCCATGTGTGCTAACTAAGCATGTTGCCTTGTGTGCTAATTAACTAAACATGACGCCCTGTGTGCTAATTAACTAAGCACGTTGGCCTACATGCTAGCTAACTAAGCATGTTGGCTTGTGTGCTAATTAACTCAGCATTTAAAAAATGTTGTTTAAAAAAAATTTAACTAGGCAATTCAGTTAAGAACAAATTCTTATTTTCAATGACGGCCTACCGGGAACAGTGGGTTACCTGCCTTGTTCAGAGGTGTTGGCCTGTGTGCTAATTAACTAAGCATGTTGGCCTGTGTGCTGTGCTGACTGTGTAAGAGGGAGCAGGAGGTTCTGGTGCTGAAGGACCAGGTGATGGAGGAAGCCCAGTAGAGGGAAATTCATCAGGCTTAAGCCATGTTTCAGTCAGGCCAATCACATCAAGATTATGATCAGTGATTAGTTCATTGACTATAACTGCCTTTGAAGTGAGGGATCTAACATTAAGTAGCACTATTTTGAGATGTGAGGTATCACGATCTCTTTCAATAATGGCAGGAATGGAGGACTTTATCCTAGTGAGATTGCTAAGGCGAACACCGCCATGTTCAGTTTTGCCCAACCTAAGTCGAGGCACAGACACAATGGGGATAGCTGAGCTGACTACGCTGACTGTGCTAGTGGCAGACTCCACTAAGCTGGCAGGCTGGCTCACAGCCTGCTGTCTGGCCTGCATCCTATTTCATTGTGGAGCTATAGGAGTTAGAGCCCTGTCTATGTTGGTAGATAAGATGAGAGCACCCATCCAGCTAGGATGGAGTCCGTCACTCCTCAGCAGGCCAGGCTTGGTCCTGTTTGTGTGTGAGTCCCAGAAAGAGGGCCAATTATCTACAAATTCTATCTTTTGCGAGGGGCAGAAAACAGTTTTCAACCAGTGATTGAGTTGTGAGACTCTGCTGTAGAGCTCATTACTCCCCCTAACTGGGAGGGGGCCAGAGACAAGAACTCGATGCCGACACATCTGTCTAGCTGATTTACACGCTGAAACTATGTTGCGCTTGGTGACCTCTGACTGTTTCATCCTAACATTGTTGGTGCCGACGTGGATAACAATATCTCTATACTCTCTACACTCGCCAGTTTTAGCTTTAGCCAGCACCATCTTCAGATCAGCCTTAACGTCGGTAGACCTGCCCCCTGGTAAACAGTGTATGATCGCTGGATGATTCGTTTTGTCTAATAATGCAGGTAATAGAGTCGCCAATGACTAGGGCTTTCAATTTGTCAGAGCTAATGGTGGGAAGCTTTGGAGGAGTAGAGACAAGAGAAGGCTCGGCCTCTGACTCCGACTTGCCGCTTAATGGGGAGAACCGGTTGAAAGTTTCTATCGGCTGAATGAGCGACACCAGTTGAGCATTCCTACAGCATTTCCCTCCAGAAGCCATGAGAAAGTTGTCCGGTTGCGTGGACCGTGCGAAGGGATTTATACTAACATGACTATCTGTACTTACTGGTGGCACAGACGCTGTTTCATCCTTTCCTACACTGAAATGACCCTTGCCTAACGATTGCATCTGAAGCTGGGCTTGCAGCACAGCTATGCTCGCCATAAGGTGATCGTTGTGCTGTATATTATGAGTACAGCGACTGCAATTAGAAGGCATCATGTTAATGTAACTACTTAGCTTCGGCTGTTGGAGGTCCTGTAGATCCATGTCCAGATAAAACGTCGGAGTGAAAAAGTTGAAAGAAAAAAAGTTGAGTGAGGGGAAAAACTACAAATATAAACGGTAATTAAAAAGTAAAAACCGTAAAGTTGTCAGGGAGCAAAGTAAGGTTGGCAAGAAAACGCACAGCAACACGTAAATAAGTCTGCAAGTTGTCTGTTATTTCTGTCTGTCATGAAAACAATATCATTAAAACAATGTGTCAGCCACAGGAGGTTGGAGGCACCTAAATTCGGGAGGACGGGCATGTGGTAATGGCTGGAGCGGAATCAGTGGAAAGGTATCAGCAACATCGAACACATGGTTTCCATGGTTTCCATGTGTTTGATTCCATTCCATTCGTGCTGTTCCAGACATGATTATGAGCTGCCCTCCCCTCAGCAGCCTCCACTGGTGTCAGCTATATGAAGAACTCAAACCTCGGGTCGCTTACTTTTAACTCCTACACAGTGAAACATGTTGCCTATTCAAAGAAAACACTGACATAACCCAGTCGCCAGTCATTTCCTCTAGAGAACACCACTGACATCTTTATTACCTTCACAGTGTTGTTGTGACTTTTAGATTCATCTCCAGTTTTTAAGGTGTTGGGCTCAACCAGACATCCACAGGCTCCTGAGGAAATGAGAGCCCAGTCAGAGTGGTCCTGGTCAGGTGACTGTATGCGGAGGAATAGGAAAGAAAACAGAAAATGAAAGGGACAATGTTGCCATCTAGTGATACATCTTCATCAGCGATCTAATCAAAAGGCCTCTAAATGCTATGGGACTCTCAACATTGACAGTAATGAATAATTTAATGTTGTGCCGCTTTGTGCCCCCGGAGAAATTATCGTGTGTGTGTGTGTGCATGTTCATGCATGCAAATGTGTGTGTGTGTGTACATTTGTGTTGCAGGTTGAGCCAGCAGTGAAAGGTTATACAGAGGTATTCCATTGTTTGGTTGTAGATAGCTCACCTCAAAAAACATTCTACAGAATTCTGGGATTTTCCATGGCCTAGAACAACACTGCATGACGGTATCGTCATTGTAGGTAAGATCACCACAGAACTCTACATTGTGACAAGTCTCATGTACCATGTGAGTGAGTGTGTGTTCTACTTAGTGGGAGAGAGTGTTAGACAGATATAAGAGAGTGTACTCACACAGCCCAGTGCAGTCCCGTGTGTGTGTGTGTGTGTGTGTGTATGTGTGTGTGTGTGTGTGTGTGTGTGTGTGTGTTGTGTGTGTGTGTGTGTGTGTGTGTGTGTTTGTGTGTGTGTGTGTGTGTGTGTGTGTGTGTGTGTGTGTGTGTGTGTGTGTGTGTGTGTGTGTGTGTGTGTGTGTGTGTGTGTGTGTGTGTGTGTGTGTTCCGCCTGGCTGTCAGGCCTCATCCAGCCAACACAACCCTTATTTCCACCCGTTTCCGCATGACAGAGCTAATCCACTAAGCCCTGTTCCAGACAGAGCATTCCCCGTTTCGCGCTCCTCTCCCTCGCTTTGAATTTTTCTTTTTCATATCATCATTCTTATTTTCTATTTTTCTCTTCGAGGTGCAGGAAGGCCTTGTATGCCTGGCAGACTCCTGCATAGTGAGTTTGTTTCTAACTTACTCAAGATGCAGTAGCTAGTTTACCGTCACTTTCAATGAACAGCACAATGGCACACCTGTCCTTAGTATGAAATTACCTAACAATGTAATTGCCAACGATGTGTGTATTAATTGTAAAGCTGTCCAGTAATCGAGAGCTGTTGTGTTTTTAGTTTGATGTAAATATGTTGTGAGGGAAGGATAACTATAGAGCAACCTTTTGCAGAAGGGATGTTTAGTATTGTCTACTCTCTTTCTCTCTCTCTGTGTGTGTGTGTGTGTGTGTGTGTGTGTGTGTGTGTGTGTGTGTGTGTGTGTGTGTGCGTGCGTGCGTGCGTGCGTGTGTGTGTGTGTGCGTGCGTGTGTGTGACGAGATAATCTGCGTTGGGATTAATTGGAGGAGTAGAGCTAGGGATGATGAAATCAGGTGCAACAGGAGCAACAAACACACATAGACACACAGAGCAGAGTCCCTGAGTGACGTGTTTGCTTTGAGTGACGATTGGTTCTGCGTCTCTTTTTGTGCCATAATGATATAAATGTGCCTATATTCCTCCCTGCTGAGCATCAGGACAAATAGGAAATGTTGAATCCTCCATGTACGGACACGGATTGGCCTGTCAGAAGGTATTATCTCATATGCACTAGTCTATGACACAGAGGGAGAGAATAACAAGAGGATGATGCTCATTCACCGGTCAATCAATCCATACACTGTATATACCATAAAGATGGATAGAGGACTCTAGTGCCCAATAGCCCATTTTAGCATGGTCAGACTCTCACCATTTTGAAGTAGTCAACTGTGTGGGATTTATTATGGGTTAAGGAAGAATCACATAATTCCAAACATGTCATCAGGAGGGATCAGCCAATGAATTATACTTGTGAGGAAACATTCCATAACTGCAGGTGGCAGTAAATCACCAACCTTGGATTTATACCTGATTCAAACAACCCACTCTAGGAGTCTAGCAGTGTGCACCCTTATAGTTTGTTTGCCAACTCACAGAAGTATTGGAAAAAGAAATTGCACAACTTCAAAATGGAGATGGTCTCAATGGCACTACACATGCTCTCAGATGCCATAATGGAACAGTTACAATGATGTGATGTCTATCTACAGTGGTTCTTCCTTTAAAAGTTGTGTCATACTGCAGCACGCAGAATTCTATGGCACGGTATTTAAGTGTCAGCCATTGTTGCCATTAATGCTGGTTAGTTTGACAGTTTGGGAAGCGTTTTACAGTTTTTACTATTGGTGTCACGTTCTGACCTTTATTTCCTTTGTTTTGTATTTATTTAGTATGGTCAGGGCGTGAGTTGGGTGGGTAGTCTATGTTTGTTTTTCTATGTTTTGGGGTATTTCTATTTTTCGGCCTAGTATGGTTCTCAATCAGAGGCAGGTGTCATTAGTTGTCTCTGATTGAGAATCATTCTTAGGTAGCTTGGGTTTCACTGTGTGTTTGTGGGTGATTGTTCCTGTCTCTGTGTTTTGCACCAGATAGGGCTGTTTTTGGTTTTCCACATTTGTTGTTTTGTAGTGTTCATGTTTATCTGTTTTAATTAAACATGAATCAATTTAACCACGCCGCGTTTTGGTCCTCCTCTACTTCACCACAGAAGAACCCTTACAATTGGCTGTACTAGAGAATTTAAAACCTTTTTTATTGAACATAGTATAATTAATTTGATTAATATTGTGGTGTTTCTATTCAAAGAAAAAAAATTAAACCCTCAGGGTCTCTGTTAGGAAAATATGGTGCTGTACAACGTGACCAGTCGGGAGTAGGTTACTAAGAGCAAAGTAATCCTAACATTTCCACACCCTAATTGTAGGCTAATCAATACCCAAACGGTGATTCAGTGAAAAAATAAATACATTGATTTATCAAGACCAGTCCCCATGCTTGATGATGAGCGATCGGCAAAGGCAATCAACATCCCTCTAATCACAGTCAGAAGACAGCTGAAACATCTTGAGAGGACTTCAAGACATTTTATATATATATAATTATTATGTCTTTTTTCAGAACATTAACCATGTATGTTTTCTTGTTTTGTACTGTTCTATAGTTTTGATCCAATGATTCATCTGAATCCCATGCATGGATCAAATCTGGCGAGACATTCAAAGCTGGTGAGACATTCAACCCTATGTCAGAGAGGTGTTTTTGGGACCACATCGTGTCTATTGTCCTGCTAAAAGCCCTGGTGAAAACATGTTTTCAAAAGGCCTCCAGGGCCGACAGAGAAGGTCCTTACTTTTTCTCCCTTCCACTTGCCTCTTCTATTTATTCCCATAATAATTTGTTATGATTTGCATTGCAAATGAGGGCATAAACTGGGTCAAGACGCCAGCAGAGTAAGTAGACCTTTATGTAGTAAAATAAAAGTAAAATAAAAATAAATAAATAAAAGACCTACGGCACTTTTAACAGCACATTACTCAACACTAGTGAGACTCATGCCACCTACAGTAGGCCTATCTAAAAATATTTGTTAAATCTTTACATGGTAGGTCTCCTGATTTGGATTGTGACTCCATTTCGTTCCTCACCCTTTCAACTCCTTTCAACTCTGCCAATGCTGCCTAACTGTCTGCCAATGACGTGACTCTCCGCCAATAATTACATTTAGAGGATTGGAGGATTCTAAATTAACATCTAAGGGACTTTTTTTGTTAGGACAAATCTGGTCTGTGAGAATATCTAAGGTGCTTTTATATAATTATAACGCAGGGTTAATAATAATAATGGCTTTGTAAATAAGGATGCATTATGAAAGGAAAATGCCAATGCCAAGAGACGGTGGTATATCATTTTATTTATCACAATTTTCTTTAACAAATTTTGGTCTTTAATGCCAACAGACAAGTTCCTTACATTTGTTCTTTAAAAAAAAAATTGCAAACAACTTTCTATTGGCTTGTTTTAAAAATAACAATATTTTGGGGATTATTTGGTGTTACGGATACAGTTATCCTGTGTGTGTGTGTGTATCCTGTGTGTGTGTTTCTTTTCTCTCCTTCTCCCCTCACAGGTGAAAATCATCACTCCCCAATCAATCATCAATCAGAAGACACACCTCCTCATATTTCCTGACCTATCACAGTTCCTTCCCCATGGTTTAAAAACCCCATTTGTTTGTTCTAGAGCGCAGCTCAGCTCAGCTCAATCTCTCTGTAAATGCCATGTCTGTAGGTCTCTGTGTTTCACTCTCGCTTTGTGTCGTAACCTCTCTTTTGTTTAAGCACCTCATAGCACTTTGTCATCTCCTGTGAGTATTGTTTTTGGTTATGGTGTTTGTGTTTTTGTTGCTGGTGGGAAAAGGGGGAAACCAAGACAAGTCGCCCATGGGCATACACTACCCGTAGGTGAACTTTGTTAAATACACTAGTTAGAACTGGGCGGACCACCCACTGTATTTTTGGTTAGTTAGTTAGCTGTTGTTAAAGTAGGCTAGTCTAGCTTAGGGGTGTTATTGAATACTTATTGTTTCTTTCCTTGGGTCCAGCTCAGCCCCTTTTCCTGCTCCCCCCATTACCGTGTGTTTATAAATAAACCTAGAGTTTGACGGTAGATTTCAGTTGTCGTGCTTATTTCGTTCACACTTTTCCTTTGTCACAATAATAATTTGCATGAGTTATGTTACGAGTCTCATTACCATCCCCCCTAGACTGTCGGGCCAAAAGGGATTCGTAACATAAGTGGGGGCTCATCCGGGATATGTCATAACTGACACCCATGCCGCTCATGTAGATTGTTGTAGTGGTATAGTTCAGTGTTGAGCGTCATAGCTGAAGTAGCATTAGTGTTTGCTATTTCCTTTGGCACTTGTGAAGTAGTGTAAAAATGACTACTTTTGATTTGAAATCTTTTTTGGATAACCCTTCGTGGGAGGTTTTTGACAAATGTCGTAGAGTTGATTTAATGACCTTGGCTGACCATTATTCAGTATCGATTCCGCAGAGTTTAGTTAAGGCGGAGGTGAAACGGATAGTATTAAATGTATTGTTGGAAGAGCAGGTGCTTGTGTTACCGCTGCCTGAGCCTACTACCCCTGTAGCGGATGTTGCTGCTCCTGTAAGACCATTGGTGTCTGATAATGAGGGAGAGGCTAAAACACCAGCCACATTGTCCCATTTTGATCCACTCTCCCCACTGTCAAATGGTGATGCCAGGAGGGATGTCTGTTTAGCACAGTTCCAACTGGAGGTGGAAGAGAGAGCCCAAATTAGGCGAGAGACTCTCCAGTTGGAGATGTGTAAAATAGAGGCAGAAAAAGAACGAGAACAACGGCATTTAGAGATGTGTAAAATTGAGGCAGACAGAGAACAAAGGCAGTTGGAGTTCAAAATGCGCCAGATGGAACTTGAGGCAGAGACAGCGAGGCTAGCCTCCGGTCCTACTGTGCCTGTTTGTGAGCCGTCCTCACCTGCTGTGTCCTCAAACACGTTTGACATTAGTAGGCAGATTGCCTTAGTACCTTTGTTCAGAGAGTCAGAGGTTGACTCCTATTTTTGTGTATTTGAGCGTATAGCCGTAGCATTGAAATGGCCTGAAGAGGTTTGGTGCCTATTACTTCAGTGTAAATTAACTGGTAAAGCCCAAGAGGTTTTGTCAGCGCTACCTCTGGAGGACAGTTTGAATTATGAAGTGGTCAAAGCTACTGTTCTTCGTGCCTATGAGCTTGTGCCTGAGGCATACCGACAGAGATTTAGGTCTCATAGAAAGTCTTCTAGTAAGACTTATGTGGAATTTGCTAGAGACAAGGGAAATCTGTTTGATAAATGGCATGCTGCTAGTAAGGTAACTGATTTCAACTCTCTCCGGGAGTTAATCTTGTTGGAAGAGTTTAAAAATTGCTTACCCGAACGCATTGTAGTTTACCTAAACGAACAAAGTATCCACCCTGGCAGAAGCGTCTGTGTTGGCAGACGAGTTTGTGTTGACGCACAAGAGTGTGTTTTCGGCTCAAACTGAGAGTAGAGCCACTGAGTTTCCTATCTTTAGCCCTAGTCGTCCAGCAGTAGTATGTCAAGCACGCCAGAAGAATGAGCGTCGATGTTTCTATTGTCATAAAGTAGGACATATGATTAATGATTGCTTCCTGCTTAAACGCAAACAAGGGATGCCTCTTCGTGCCAAGCCACCAACAGGTGTTGCTCTAATTCGTACGGTTGTGAGGTCTGCAACAAAACAGGTGCCTCAGGGTAACTGTAGTTTGAAAGTCTCAGTCCCCGACCGCAGTTATGAACCATTCATTTTCGAGGGGTTTGTGTCCCTAACGAATGACGAAGCGTCTCAACGACCGGTTAAAATCCTTAGAGATACTGGTGCGGCGCAGTCGTTTATATTGTCTGATGTGTTGCCCTTATCTGATGATGCATACTGTGGTTCCAGTGTGTTAGTGCAGGGTATTGAAATGGGTTTTGTCCCAGTGCCATTGCACTTTGTGAAAGTACACTCTGAGTTAATCAGTGGAATATTCAGAGTGGGGGTACGCCCTATGTTGCCAGTGAAAGGTGTGACCTTCATAATGGGTAACGATATTGCCGGAGGAAATGTAGTACCCGTATTGGAAGTATTGGATAAAAGTGACCACTCTCTCTCGAATGAGCTGGCACAGAATTATCCACATGTGTTCCCCGCTTGTGCCGTCACTCGTGCTCAGGCACGACAAGAGGGTGATGAGAGAGATTTGTCGAACACTGTTCTGTTCAAAGAGGTTGATCAAGAGGATGGATTGTGTGATCCCTCTGAGAAGCATGGACAGGTGCGCCCTGTTAATGCCAAGGTCTTGGCTATAACTGCATTCCCTGCACCTACCACCAGACGAGAGCTACGCCGCTTTTTAGGGATGGTTGGCTACTACCGTAGCTTCTGTAAAAATTTCTCTGCGGTAGTTGCTCCATTGACCGATTTGCTTAGTCCGGCTAGATCATTTGAGTGGTCCCCTGATTGTAAGAGAGCTTTTGAATCAGCGAAAGCACTCTTATGTAGTACACCTGTACTTGCTGCTCCTGATTTTGAACAACCGTTCAAACTTGAGGTAGATGCTAGTGCCAGAGGTGCTGGTGCTGTTCTACTGCAGCAGGACAAGAGTGGAGTGGATCATCCCGTTTGTTATTTTTCACGTAAATTTAATAAATGTCAAACAAACTATGCGACAATAGAACAAGAAGCTCTTGCTTTGTTGTTGGCTCTGCAATACTTTGAAGTATATATTGGTTCCAGTGCCCTACCCGTGATTGTATATACTGACCATAACCCCTTAGTTTTTCTCCACCGAATGTACAACCAGAACCAGCGCCTTATGCGTTGGGCGCTGATTGTACAAAATTATAATTTGGAGATCCGCCACAAAAAGGGTTCTGATAATGTGTTGGCAGATGCTTTGTCTCGTGTGTGAAAATGATTTCTGCATGTTTTGCAAGGTTGTTGCTTTGTTGGGAGTATTAATTGAAATACTGTAGTCGCAACCCCTAGGGTTGCTCTTTTAAGGGTGGGAGTGTTACGGATACAGTTATCCTGTGTGTGTGTGTATCCTGTGTGTGTGTTTCTTTTCTCTCCTTCTCCCCTCACAGGTGAAAATCATCACTCCCCAATCAATCATCAATCAGAAGACACACCTCCTCATATTTCCTGACCTATCACAGTTCCTTCCCCATGGTTTAAAAACCCCATTTGTTTGTTCTAGAGCGCAGCTCAGCTCAGCTCAATCTCTCTGTAAATGCCATGTCTGTAGGTCTCTGTGTTTCACTCTCGCTTTGTGTCGTAACCTCTCTTTTGTTTAAGCACCTCATAGCACTTTGTCATCACCTGTGAGTATTGTTTTTGGTTATGGTGTTTGTGTTTTTGTTGCTGGTGGGAAAAGGGGGAAACCAAGACAAGTCGCCCATGGGCATACACTACCCGTAGGTGAACTTTGTTAAATACACTAGTTAGAACTGGGCGGACCACCCACTGTATTTTTGGTTAGTTAGTTAGCTGTTGTTAAAGTAGGCTAGTCTAGCTTAGGGGTGTTATTGAATACTTATTGTTTCTTTCCTTGGGTCCAGCTCAGCCCCTTTTCCTGCTCCCCCCATTACCGTGTGTTTATAAATAAACCTAGAGTTTGACGGTAGATTTCAGTTGTCGTGCTTATTTCGTTCACACTTTTCCTTTGTCACAATAATAATTTGCATGAGTTATGTTACGAGTCTCATTACCATCCCCCCTAGACTGTCGGGCCAAAAGGGATTCGTAACATTTGGTTTCAAATAACTGAAAGTGAGCGATTGTAATCTGAATAAAGGGAAAAAGGTCGTTCTTGAACATGGGATGAGACATTCTTACAAATGTTTAAATATAGCCAGTTTGTTTTTTAGAATTAATTATTTCCGTTTTTAGAGGGAGAGAAACCAAAAGCCCACCGTGCCTATTTTTCCAAAATTGTCAGTCCACATGTCAAGTGAAATTTCCCCATAATTGCCACAGTTTAGACCACAGATAGAGCACCGCTCTAACTACCCCTTGTGATAGTGTGGTGCAATGACAGAATGCCACCATCTACCACAAACGGTCACATAAGCTCACAACTTTTAAATTAAGAATCACTGTAAGTATATGTGGAATTAACAGTACATTCTTCCTGACCCATTCACAAATACACTGACTCACGCACTTACACATAAAGTACTTCTAAATCCTCTTGCTTTTCACAAGGCTTTTCACAAGGCCTCGGTGCACTTAACATTGTATTGTATGTATTTTGTTGGTTGAATTTGTACACACACACACACACACACTCCTTTGTGGGCTCAGTGAGGTGAGAGATGATCACATTGTGCTGTGTTGTGCCTACAGCATGGCCCTCTGGGGATTGAAGTCCTCTGGGAGGGTAGAGTCTTCGAGGGCGTTCCAAGCTCTGCTAACACCTCTGCTTCTCAGTCCTGTTAAGTGAGGAGAGGCAGACAATGGTGCCAAAGCCTTTATGTTGACGGAACAGTCGCACCGAAGACAGGAGAAGATAGGCTTCCAGGGTTGAGCCTGAAGTTTTACTGCAGTAATCTGACCCCTCCTAACACACACACACACACACACACACACCTTTGGTTCTGTTCCGTCCTCGTCGCCAAGATATGAAAGCTGGACGGCACCCCAGACTATCAGACACAGAAATGCTGACCTGGTTGCAGCTTCACCCCAGTAACCCTCCTCTGCTCTACCTCCCCTGTTACTCCTCCCCTCCCCGGAGCATGACTCCACCCTCCCTCCCCCCTGACCAGTAGCGATTTTAGCATGTAAATCTTGGTGGGGCAAACTAAAATATATATTTTTAGATGCATGCCAGCAAAGACACTACACAACACTAAACAATACATGAATTGCACTATAACGGTGACAAACAGTGCCCACAAATTGTTAAGGCCTACATAAAGCTGTCCCAACAGCAGAGTCCCAACAGTAGTCCCAAGGCAATTAAGACATTAATGAGCGAGCTAGGACGACGTAGTCAATATATCTATTTGTTCAGCACTTTTGATATGTGCAATGACAGAATTCAGAACATAGGCTGTTCTTACAGTATTCTCCCTGTACAACAAGTCAGAACCGCAGGATAAATAAAGGGGGAATATAAACAGATAATGAAGCTCTTACAATATTAAATGATAACATTCCTCTAAAACAGGCCTGAGGCTACATGTGCACCACCACGTTAGAACAGTAGGCTAAGTTATGAGGGGAAAAGTGTCCAAATTATTAGGGTGAGGCACATGGGCTATTACATTTTTTTCCATTTCGAACAAGCATTAGTCAATACTGAAGCAACTTTTTCAAACTCTTCACACAGTCTGCATTACCAATGTGCATCTTGGCCAAACAGTTAATCTCACCTCCAAAACTTACTCAAACCACCAAAACACTTCATACGTCTCAAAATGAGCTTGTTCGATCATAATACTGGCAACAATTCTCACTCAGAAAGCATACATTGTCACTCATAACATACTGACCTAAAGAACACTAACAGGGAGCATTACATATATGATTAACTTTTCTCTTTGAAGTTTGAATGATTTTTCACATAAATCAGTATTTCATTATAGAATAAGAATAACACCTTTTCACTTTATTGACCGTACTAAAGTATATGTAACAAGAATGGATCAGAAATGCAGCAAAAGCCTTCATCTTTTTCTATATCTTTGCATATAGTAATTTACTTGTGAAAAATAAAAAGTTTAAACATAAAACAAATCCCTAAAATTCCAGGGCTGCAATAATAATTACAAAAAAATCATCATCAACATGTATAGTATAATCACTCATACTGTACAGTACTGTGAGGGTTCTAGTTCTCATCAACATGTATAATATAATCACTCACTGTACGGTACTGTCAGGGTTCTAGTTGTCATCAACATGTACAATATAATCAATCACACTGTACAGTACTGTGAGGGTTCTAGTTCTCATCAACATGTATAGTATAATCACTCACTGTACAGTACTGTGAGGGTTCTAGTTCTCATCAACATGTATAATATAATCACTCACTGTACAGTACTGTGAGGGTTCTAGTTCTCATCAACATGTATAATATAATCACTCACTGTACAGTACTGTGAGGGTTCTAGTTCTCATCAACATGTATAATATAATCACTCACTGTACAGTACTGTGAGGGTTCTAGTTCTCATCAACATGTATAATATAATCACTCACTGTACAGTACTGTGAGGGTTCTAGTTCTCATCAACATGTATAGTATAATCACTCACTGTACAGTACTGTGAGGGTTCTAGTTCTCATCAACATGTATAATATAATCACTCATACTGTACAGTACTGTGAGGGTTCTAGTTCTCATCAACATGTATAGTATAATCACTCACTGTACAGTACTGTGAGGGTTCTAGTTCTCATCAACATGTATAATATAATCACTCATACTGTACAGTACTGTGAGGGTTCTAGTTCTCATCAACATGTATAGTATAATCACTCACTGTACAGTACTGTGAGGGTTCTAGTTCTCATCAACATGTATAGTATAACACTCATACTGTACAGTACAGTGAGGGTTCTAGTTCTCATCAACATGTATAGTATAACACTCATACTGTACAGTACTGTGAGGGTTCTAGTTCTCATCAACATGTATAGTATAATCACTCATACTGTACAGTACTGTGAGGGTTCTAGTTCTCATCAACATGTATAATATAATCACTCATACTGTACAGTACTGTGAGGGTTCTAGTTCTCATCAACATGTATAGTATAATCACTCATACTGTACAGTACTGTGAGGGTTCTAGTTCTCATCAACATGTATAGTATAATCACTCATACTGTACAGTACTGTGAGGGTTCTAGTTCTCATCAACATGTATAGTATAATCAAGCATACTGTACAGTACTGTGAGGGTTCTAGTTCTCATCAACATGTATAATATAATCAATCATACTGTACAGTACTGTGAGGGTTCTAGTTCTCATCAACATGTATAGTATAATCAATCATACTGTACAGTACTGTGAGGGTTCTAGTTCTCATCAACATGTATAGTATAATCAATCATACTGTACAGTACTGTGAGTACAGTACTGGTTCTAGTTCTCCCTCTCACTTGCATTTGGCCACAAGTTCTCATCAACATCACATCTTATGTCTTCTCTGGCGATGCATCTTGGAGAGTATCTTCTGGAGTCTCTAATCCAACCCTGGCAGTCTTCAGGAGAAGTGTCTCCTCACCCTGCATTCATGGCATCCAGTAAGGACATCTGGTCAGGTGGATGGTGGTCATAAACCTTCCACCTCCATGCAGAGAAAACCTCCTCTATGGGGTTTAGGAAGGGGAGTATGGAGGCAGGAATAGTACTGGCATCCTGGGATGTGCAGTAAACCAGTCTGACTGCAGCAGAGTGGTGGAAGGCCACATTATCCCAGACAACATCGAAGGTAGGAGAGTTCCTTGCCCCTCTCTCCTCCGCTGGCACAAGTCCATTATGCAGGTCATCCAGAAAATAACTGAGCCTCTCTGTTGTAGGGGCCAATGAGTGGTTTGTGTAACAGCAAACCATCATTGGACAGTGCAGCACACATTGTGATGTTAGCTCCTCTCTGGCCTGGGACATCCAGGGTTGCTCTCTGTCCAATCACATTTCTTCCCCTGTGGCTTGTTTTTGCCAGGTTGAATCCAGCTTCATCCACAATGATGAATGTACGTGCAGTTTGCCTGTTTTCCATCTCTACTACTCTCTAAAATACAGTAAATCCACCATTTTACAGTACTTTACATTATGCATAGCTGTGTATGTACCCTGTTTGGTTATTGAACAGACATCTTACCTGGACATATTGATACCAGAGATCTTTCAGACGTTCACCGTTTCTCTCAAGGGGTACAGCGTACAGCTGCTTCATCCTGACTTTATGTTTCTCTCGGACTCTGGCAATTGTCATTGTGCTGAGCGTATTCACATTCCCAAAAGTTATGTTGTCTGCCAGCACTCTGTCCCAAATTTCCCGCAGTTTTATTGTATTGTTGCCAATTACCATGTCAACAATGGCAATTTCCTGTCATCTGATAATATTCTGTGGGAGGCAACCTTTGGATCCTACTGAAAAACACAAAACAGTCAATATATTTAAAAATGTCAGTACATGTAAAAATGTGAACATACTGTATTGTACTGTAACATGTAATTCAATTATCATTGAAGGATGCACATCTCACCTGTTGCTTTGCCGGGAAAATGTGTCCTATTGATGCAACTGTTGAACGCTGCAGATTTGGTTGCAGCCTTAAACCGGCCTCGCTCAAAGAGAGACCGTGGTTTACAACATGGTCAGTAATGTGGCCCTTATCTCATCAGGGACCACCACTCTTGGTCTTCCTCTCCTTTGTCCTCCACGCATTCTTCCTCTCCCTGACACTCTTCTTTCCCCACCAACATGTCTTCCTTGATCCATGTTTCGAAACTAAATCATTCCGAAGCCGTCCTCTTTTGTCTTTTTGGTAACACTTGGGTAGGCTTTCAGCTGAAATTGCAATCAGCTGTGTTTGGATTGATTCAATATTCTGCTGAGATTTTCTACATGTTTCAATCTGGTTGCTCCAGAAATGCACAACATTTGCCATAATTCTGTTTGGAATGTGTTTTAACAGTTTTGGAAACAGTGTGTTAGCATTTGAAAACATCCTGCAAATATATAGTTTAGCAGATGGTGGAGTATGAATGAGAAAAGAGTTAATGGATTTCGGAGAATGTGGTCATTGAAAATGATTTACAGTTTGGTTCACATACAATTCTGTTTCGCTGACGAGTTTTGAAAATATGACTTCAGTTTTGACCAATGCATGTTAGCAATTGAAAAAAACTGTAACAGTTTACTACACAACACATACATAGTATTACTTCGTGTTACAGTATACATATCTCCCTGGCATATTACATCATTTATGTAGCAGCATACAAAACATTTTTGCACTCACCTTGTTGTGCTGTGCTCACTTGAACAGGAGGGTGGCACGGCGGTCCTTTGTGGACAAATTTTGTCATCAAACTTTGTCATCAAAGTCTGGCATTGCCTGGATTTATGGTGCTTTCAAGACAACTGGGAATTTAAAAAAAAGAGGTTGAATCATGACATCAGTGATCTTCAAGTCGGAGCTCTATAAATCCCTGAGTTTGCGACTTGCAATCCCAAGATAGATGAACTTTCAAAACCTATTTTCCAAGTCGGAGCTCGTTTTTTTCAGAACAGCCCCACCTGCCCTGAATGACGGGTCACTGGACCTGACACCCAGCCAAGGAGGCGAAAAGACGAAATGGTGCATCAAAAAAAGACAATCAAACACATCCTCATCAGATCAACACACAGAATATGTTTTAACAGTCTAACTCCTCCATTGTCCAGTTGCTTCCTGAAATGAAAAAGGAAGTAACAGGAGAGTCAGGAAGTCTGTCTGTCCCACCAGGGACGGGATTGACAGCTGTCCATCAATCAGGAGATCAAACATGACTTTAGGGTGTGTGTGTGTGTGTGTGTGCCCCCACAGTCATCTTCAGACTGCCTGGTTTCCCTGACAGTCATGTTGATAATATTGAGACTGCAGTATGTGTACTGATACTGCCCACTGCCCACTTTGTCACAGAGAGTAGAATGCCTGTGGGAAGGTCAATGGGAAGTCATCTGAAGTATCTTTACGTCTTTATCTGTCCATAGATGTGATTTTATTGTGTGTATTTTAGGAAAGTGTTGAGTCAGACGTTGGCTCTGTCAATAATGGTCAAGTGTGGTTTTACAGTGTGTGGATGTGCGTGTGCGTGTGCGTGTGCGTGCGTGCGTGTGTGTGTGTGTGTGTGTGTGTGTGTGTGTGTGTGTGTGTGTGTGTGTGTGTGTGTGTGCATGCGTGTGTCCACTTCAAAAGTAACACCAATGAATTCCTTTCATCAGGCCTTGAAAGATTAACAGATAGATGATGGACACATTTTAAATAACTTCAGAGAGGCTGGCCGTTTAAATCATAACATAATTGCTTCTCGTTAGCGGTGATTGCGTTTGACCGGATTTTACACTTGAGCTGAGAGGTGTCAGGTTGCCAATAAAGCATTGCGAGGCTGAGTTTCTCCGCCGAGGGTTGTAGGATCCACAATGAAAACCCATCACTGGCTACAATTAAGGCCCTCATTTATCACTAGAGGCCCTGAGAGACACTATAGATTGAGACAGGACCTTGGTAAGAAGAGATCTCACTGTCAGAACATTCTCTGTCTGCATCTCTGGAGACGGTTGTTTTAGTATCTTCACGTATTGTGTTTCCAAATTCAGATACCTCTCTACTGTATATATGTGGGAGATGGCTTCATATCTGTCCACATCTGACAGAAGTGAAGTGAAGAATGAGATTTGATTAGCGGATGTCAATTGAGTGGGGCGTGGAATTCTCTCTCTTCTCCTAACCCGTATTCCCAATGATGTAATTACATTTACATTTACAGTACATTCTGGAGTCAAGAGGTTGTTTCAGTCCTCTTATTAGAATGTGCCTATCACATGGTCTGGTAAGAACAACGAGGAGGCAGTACTTCCAGTTTTTTAGGGAGGTTTAATTAATGATGATACACCCACTCACAGACATCCAACACCACTGAGTCTGACTTGTGTCTGATTGTGGTTGTTCAGCTACACACACAAAAAAACATCAGAACAGCAAAGGTACAGTATGTGACCTCAGGAGAATGAGTAGCAGGAGGGAAAATGTAGTGCTAGTCAGGGTCCCTGGGATGTCCCTACCCTAATCCCTGACCTTAACCACAACCTTACCTAACCTTATCCTTAACCCTTGTAACTTCAATGGGAGGGGGGGGACATCCCAAGGATCCCGGATAGCATGGACCAAAATGTGGTGCTCGTCATGATAGGGAAAGTACAGTTGAAGTCGGAAGTTTACATAAACTTAGGTTGGAGTCATTAAAACTCATTTTGAAACCACCCTACAAATGTCTTGCTAACAACTATAGTTTTAGCAAGTCAGTTAAGACATCTACTTTGTGCATGAAACAAGTCATTTCTCCAACAATTGTTTACAGACAGATTATTTCACTTATAATTCACTGTATCACTATTCTGGTGGGTCAGAAGTTCACATACACTAAGTTGACTGTGCCTGGAAAATTCCTGAAAATTATGTCACGGCATTAGAAGCTTCTGATAGGCTAATTGATATCATTTGAGTCAATTGGAGGTGCACCTGTGGATGTATTTCAAGGCCGATCAAACAAGACCTAACAGAAAAAATGTGTAGACCTCTTGTTCTTGTCTTGTTCATCCTTGGGAGCAATTTACAAATGTCAAGTATGAAAGTACTTGCGAAATGTGCAAATCAATCCCAGAACAACAGCAAAGGACCTTGTGAAGATGCTGGAGGAAACAGGTACAAAATTATCTTTATCCACAGTAAAACGAGTCCTATATTGACATAACCTGACAGGTCGCTCAGCAAGGAAAAAGCCACTCCTCCAAAACAGCCATAAAAAAGCCAGATTACAGTTTGCAACTGCACATGGGGACAAAGAGAATGGTGATCCTAACTGACCGGGAAAACAGGGAATTTTTACAAGGATTAATGTCAGGAGTTGTGAAAAACTGAGTTGAAATGTATTTGGCTAAGGTGTATGTACACTTCCGACTTCAACTGTATGTTTCTGAACACACGGTGTGCTGGGGTCCTACACTAACTGAAACTGAAGTCCCGGGACCTCGACCAATAGGACCAATAGGGGTCCTCTGAATGGGAGACTAAGCTGCCTGACTAGAACTAAACAGAATAGATGGCTTGAATCAGCTGACTAAAACTGGCGGTTTTTACAGTAAGCCCCAGCCTCCTCACCTCCTTACCCACTTTACATACTGCAAATCCCCAAAAGGTCAAAGTGTCTCTGTAAATCACATGGGGAAAAAAACTGGACAAGTAGGTAGTGAGCACCTCTCTCACCTGTTCCAATAACCACAGCCAGAACTGTCAGTGCTTAATCTTTCAGGCCACACATACGGTTCAGTCATGTTCAGAGATTGATTAACTAACTTATTGATCAGTCCTTTTGAAACCTGTGGAGGACAGGCCTATTTTCCAGAGGAGTGGAGTTCGATTGCCAAACTGTCATGTGTGCTGTACTGATAATCATTATGGACAGTTAGGGACAGAGATAACAGGGTTCCAATGAGGCAGGCGGCGAGTGTATTCCCTCCCCCTCCTCCTACATCTCCTTAATCTGCCACTGAGACAGAAACCAAATCTTGCTGAATTATCAACACAGTTGCTCGTCAATGCCATACTAATTCCTGTCAATTCAATCAAAACCGTGGCCAGCGTTCACTCAATGCAATCGAATTCCAGTTAATGCCTTGACTTCTACTGCCTGAGATAACAATAGAAAGGTCAATGCCTTCATCAAAATAACAAAATCAAAGACATTGAAGGACAAAGAGAATATCACCTCATCTGTCTCCATCTTGTTTTTTAAACAACTTTTTTTGCATTGTCTTCCAACAGGTGGTGTCACTCCTAAGCGACGCTCGTTCCTCAACAGTGCAGTCGGGGTCGTCACGCTATCTGACGTAACACGATTCTTTTGTTGTGTTTTTACCTCAGAACCCTCATCCATCGTGGCTTCCTCGACTGCAGTTTCACAGTGCACATGTGTTCTCCTCGAGGCCCTGTGTCACTGCGTTACTGACATTGCCGGTGCCCTTTAATTTAATCATGGCGTCTGTCTCCTCCGCCCAGTGAGTTGCCTGTTGATGGGAGTCTTATTGCTTTGGCTGATTATTGGCACTGATACCAGCTGTGCCGCCCTGAGTGTAGAGCAGACTAGCCAGCCAGTGTCGCATCACGTCCATCCCCTGAGCCTTACTGCTCCACTGCACATGCCAACATACACACACAGAGACGCACACACTCACACACACCACACAGGCGCACAGACACTCACACACACAGTCCAAGCCCCTACCTACACCCAAACACCTCTCTCTCTCTCTCTCTCTCTCATACACACACTCCCATACATACATACCCACAGTCTCTTATTTCTTCACTGCCAGGCAATAGTTTTAATGAAGGCTTTGTGATGTTTTTAATATCTATGTCTCTATGAGTTAATCTCCTTTATCACTTATTAATATTTATGAGGTTCTGTGTGACCATAGGGGGTGTAATTTACATCGATATCTCCTCAGACACGCAAACACACACATACGCACACACACATATATCAGAGCTCAAATGACATTGAAAACTTCTCCCTATTTAACCATGCACAGACAATGAAGCACTCCCTCAAGAGCAGCAACTCATTAGCCTGCAAACCCTCTGGCGCTCGGTGCATGTGCATGTGCGTGCCTGCGTGTCTCGGTGCGTGTGCATGTGCGTGCCTGCGTGTCTAGGTGCGTGTGTGGTATGACTGAATATGCGTATATAAACGATACATCTTCTCCCTCAATAGAGGCTGTTGCTGTGCATTGTGGAATAACGGCAGTGTGCCGGTGGGATGGTGAGGTCATAAGTCTTAATACTCAGGTGCGTTGTGATCTGCTAGATTAACGACACCTGTCATTTAAGGTGGAAGGTCGTTCACACGTCCTCCTGTCTCTGTCTCTCGAGTCTAACATGTCTTAGTGCATAACAAATAGACACTGCCCATTGTCTCTCTGAGCTGGCACTGTCGCTGTTGTACCACCAGATTTTCACACACACACTCCCCATTGAACCTGTGGCCTGTCCTTGTCCCTGTCGTTCAAGGACACACCAGGTTTTTCACTGTCCAGAAACCCTATGGCTTTGCTCCTGTTCTGGGTCAAACAGGACTGTCTGAGTCTAAAACACACACAAACACACTGCTCCGGGCTGCACTGTCTCTGCTCAGGCACAACACAAACTGAGACAAGGCCAATGTACTGTATATGCTGAACAAAAATATTTAAAAAATATAAACGCAACATGCAACAATTTCAACGATTTTACTGAGTTACAGTTCAAATAAGGAAATCAGTCAATTGAAATAAATGAATTAGGCCCTAATCTATGGATTTCACATGACTGATCAGGCGCACAGCCACAGCTAATCAGAATTAGTATTCCCCACAAAAGGGCTTTAATACAGACAGAAATAATCCCCAGTTTCATCAGCTGTCCGGGTGGCTGGTCTCAGATGATCCTGCAAGTGAAGAAGACGGATTTGGAGGTCCTGGGCTGGCGTGGTTACATGTGGTCGGTGGTTGTGAGGCCGATTGGACGTACTGCCCAATTCTCTAAAACTATGGGCTTATGGTTGAGAAATTATCATTCAATTATTTTGGCAACAGTTCTGGTGGATGTTCCTGCAGTCAGCATGCCAATTGCATGCTTCCATTAAAACTCCAGACATCTGTGGCATTGTTTTGTGTGAAAAAACTGCACATTTTAGAGTGGCCTTTTATTGTCCCCAGCAGAAGGGGCACCTGTGTAATGATCATGCTGTTTAATCATCACCTTGATACACCACACCTGTCAGGTGGATGGATTATCTTGGCAAAGGAGAAATGCTTACTAACAGGGATGAAAACAAATTTGTGCACATGATTTGAGAGAAACAAGTTTTACGTGCATATGTAGAAATTTTGAGGAAGTTTTATTTCAGCGCATGAAACATGGGATCAACACTTTACATGTTGCGTTTATATTTTTGTTCAGTACATAATGAAGTCTTATGCTGCTTGTCATTGAGTTTAAATAATGATGTTGATGTTTGGAAGATTCATCGGAATTTATTTATTTATTTCACCTTTATTTAACCAGGTAGGCAAGTTGAGAACAAGTTCTCATTTACAATTGCGACCTGGCCAAGATAAAGCAAAGCAGTTCGACACATACAACGACACAGAGTTACACATGGAGTAAAACAAACATACAGTCAATAATACAGTATAAACAAGTCTATATACGATGTGAGCAAATGAGGTGAGATAACGGAGGTAAAGGCAAAAAAAGGCCATGGTGGCAAAGTAAATACAATATAGCAAGTAAAACACTGGAATGGTAGATTTGCAATGGAAGAATATGCAAAGTAGAAATAAAAATAATGGGGTGCAAAGGAGCAAAATAAATAAATAAATTAAATACAGTAGGGAAAGAGGTAGATGTTTGGGCTAAAATATAGGTGGGCTATGTACAGGTGCAGTAATCTGTGAGCTGCTCTGACAGTTGGTGCTTAAAGCTAGTGAGGGAGATAAGTGTTTCCAGTTTCAGTGTTTTTTGTAGTTCGTTCCAGTCATTGGCAGCAGAGAACTGGAAGGAGAGGCGGCCAAAGAAAGAATTGGTTTTGGGGGTGACTAGAGAGATATACCTGCTGGAGCGTGTGCTACAGGTGGGAGATGCTATGGTGACCAGCGAGCTGAGATAAGGGGGGACTTTACCTAGCAGGGTCTTGTAGATGACATGGAGCCAGTGGGATTGGCGACGAGTTTGAAGCGAGGGTCAGCCAACGAGAATAAAAACCAAAGATAAGTATCAAGTCATCTGTTACACAAATGACCAACTTGACAGTGTTATTATGGTGGAGTTGAATGTTTTAATGTATAGTGCTGTAGTACTGAAGCACCTGCTCTGTTCACACTAATGATGCATGTTTCACTTTAGCCCCTGGCCTTGGATTACCACTGGATTAGCCATACACTATTCTGTACATAAACCCATATCGCTCACAGTCCAATCAGGTCCCTGTGTATTTGCATATTTCCCAGGGTTACTCTGCCGACAGATGATAGATGACCGTCTGAGGTGCTACAGGGCCAGCCTGATGCATTGCGATGTGATTGGTCCATACAAGGTCCTGCGATGTCATGAAAGACGGCCCCAGGTTTAATCACAGGCAACCAATCAGATCTGAGACATATTAGTCACTTTGTTTATGAGAGGGACTGTCGCATTAATCAGGTAATCTGGAAACATGGAGAACACACAAACACACACACACATACACACACACTGGTTGCACATTCCAGCTATAAAAAGGCAGGTCACCAACATTAGATGACCTTGAACAATAATCAAATATTGATTGAGGTTCTAAAAATAACACTCACCTTGACTGAAAACAGCATGTACACCTCTGTCAGAACCCCATCCCTCTTTATTTCTCTCTCTTTGAACATTGCCCCTCTCAAAGAGAACAATGCAGCGCGTTATCAAAGCACACGAACACAGCAGTCTGATTCTAAATACAGTGGGCAAACACACACACACACACACACACACACACACACACACACACACACACACACAGTACACACACAAACAAACACCTCCAGCAGCAGCCATATGAATGGCCAGGCCACGGCACAATGGTGGTAAATGAAATCACTGATGTCACAGTTGGCAAGGGCCCTCCCATCCCACACTGTGGCCTTATGTGTGTGAGTGTGGGCGGCATCTCGTTTTACACAATCACACACACACACACACACACACACACACACAAAGGGAATGAGATGACCTAATAAGGGCCTTTTTCTTTGCTCTATAAATGTATTCTGAAACACAAGGATATTATTAGGTTGGGTTAAGTGGGGTGTGGTCAATACGAGTACCTTATGAAAATATTAATTACAAGAAAAGGATTACCTTGATATAGTTCTGAATATTTAATTAGCATAAATATTATCTTGGTTTTTATTCAATACTGTCTTCTACGCGATGATAATATAATAATAATGTAATAACTGTAATAATTTATAGAACAGTGTAACAATGCTTTAGATAGTAAGGGGGAACTCCCCAGCATTGGGCAGATCAGACATGGGGTATCAGGTGTTGATCTGGGAGTGTAAACAGCCATTACTTCCACCCCTGTGCTTCTACCTTCCTGCTGCCCACCTGTGTGTGTGTGTGTGTGTGTGTGTGTGTGTGTGTGTGTGTGTGTGTGTGTGCGTGTGTGTGTGCGTGTGCGCGTGTGTGTGTGTGTGTGTGTGTGTGTGTGTGTGCCAAGGGCACCTGGTGTGTGTGTGCAGACAGTCCACTGGTGCCAACACTATACACTGAGTGTACAAAACATTAGGAACACCTGCTCTTTCCATAACATACACTAACAAGGTGAATCCAGGTGAAATATATGATCCCTTATTGATGTTAAATCTTCTATCGGTGTAGATGAAAGGGAGGAGACAGGTTCAAGAAAGATTTTTAAGCCTTGAGACAATTGAGACATGGATTGAGTATGTGTGCCATTCAGAGATTGAATGGGCAAGACAAACGATTTAAGTTCCTTTTGAACGGGGTATGGTAGTAAGTGCCAGGCGCATCGGTTTGAGTGTGTCAAGAACTGCAACACTACTGGGTTTTTGGACGCTCAACAGCTTCCCTTGTGTATCAAGAATGGTCGACTACCCAAAGCACATCCAGCCAACTTGACGCAACTTTTGGAAGCCTTGGTCAAAGGGCACCTGTGGAATGCTTTAGACACCGTTTAGAGTTCCTGCCCTGACAAATTGAGTCTGTTTTAAGGGCAAAGGGGGTGCAACTCAATACTAGGAAGGTGTTCGTAATGTTTTGTACACTCAGTGTACGTCAGCGAGGCATGAGAGCTACCCAATAAAAGCTTTTGAGGATCTTAGCATCCTTTAGTGACTGATCTATTCTCATGACAAAACATAGTGAAAAAATAACAATGAGTAATATTACATGCATTATATGCAGTCAAGCACGGTTCAAATCAAATCCTCACAGTGATCACCATGGATAATGGATGAGATAGTTTTAGTGGGGTGTTTTAATATTGATGTGGGTTGTACAAGGAGAACAAGGTCGCCTGGCCGCCTGGCTGGCTGTCTCACCCTGATATCACCCTTATGTCTCACCCTGATTTCTTACCCTGATACTCATACTGCTGCATCACAATAACACCAGGTGCAATGGAGCGAATCCTGCTCTTCACCCTGCCTGCACTGTGTGTGTGTATGTGTGTGTGTGTGTGTGTGTGTGTGTGTGTGTGTGTGTGTGTGTGTGTGTGTGTGTGTGTGTGTGTGTGTGTGTGTGTGTGTGTGAGAGAGAGAGAGAGAGAGAGGTAGAAACATTGTTTGTGAGGAGAGATAGGTAAAGTGAGCAGCGTCGGTCGCGCTTCAATCAAACATCCGGGTGCTTAAAAGCGCAGAAGCACCGCTGCAGTTTCCGCGTTGCCTGAGCGGAGAGAGTGGAGGGGAGGGGAACGGCGAGAGCGAGCGAGCGAGCAGCGGAGACGCAGTGGGACACAGAGTCGGAGAAGAATTACATAGACGCACCACAGCCACACAACAAATACATAGAGAATCGAACATTGAGCGTCAAGGAGCCCGACCCGAGTGGTGCGCGGCCGAAACCCTTTTCACTATGTAAAACCACCAGCTAAAATGTGAGATTTACGGAGGGCATCAGAAGAGAGCGAGAGAGAGGCTTTACCCCGTTATCTTCAGCGGGTCATCTCAATTTTGTTTTCCGTTGTCATCGCAGTGTTTCTGGGGGTAAAATGAAGAAGTTTAACATCAGGAAGGTGCTGGACGGCCTAAAGGAGCAGGCGTCTTCCTCTGTTTCGTCTGGCCAGTCGGGCGCCCCGGAGAACAATTTGATGCACGAGACCCTTCAGTCCGAGAATTTTCAGCTCTGCAAGGTGGGCGAGTCAGATGCCGTTTATAATGTAGCTGTATCCAACATAACAGTCTGTGAATGAATGTTGGTGTTTGCGTGTGTATGTTTCTATTTTCTCACTGCATATTGGCAACCCCTACTCTCAATATTGATACAGGTGAAAATTAACGCGCCGCCAGCTATATATTATGTATAGCCTATAATGTTACGGTTATCATCTGATGGACGGTTCGGCTACTATTGCCTACCTACTGCCTTTGCCTCGTCTTTTTTGTTATATGTTATGAAAAGGTATTATAACAATGAGAATTTGCTGGTTTAGACACTCTGTCCATTACCAAGGTTTGGCAACCCAGCCTGTAAAATGCGCATATGGCGAATGCGCTTTCGATATATACCAGTACCAATATGGAATAGTATGTTCATCATGATTTTGCGTTTATTTACATGCATCCCATCATTAGCCTATACTTTTGTAAAAATCTAATAAATGTATACATATAGGCCTATCCTCCCTTCCGTTAAAATACACTGGCTTGCTTCATCGCTCATGTCATGTGCACTTCGCATGAACTGTCATACGGAGGGGTTGGGCTAAAAGAACCTGCTTCTTGCATAATCTATGCTCCGTTTGGATTAACATGTCTATCGCTGGGTCCCTGGCGGGTTGATACAGCGGCGATCAGTTTCCCACCATACACACCCTCCAGTTCACTCACCCGATCCCCTCATCCAGCCATAGCGGGAGAATGCCTCTGAAATTAGTAGGCCCGTTTCATTATGCACTGGCTCCCCTTCCTCCTTGAATTAGACAGGACAGAAGAATGGATGGGGTTAATAAACACTCACATTCGATGCACATGCACGCACTGCCGGTAAACAGCTGGAACGAATTTAGCCCATCATAGGCAACCACAGCAAATTGATGTTAGGCAATAGTTGATAGGATGCTTTGCTTTCTAGTGAAATGGACAACCCTTGGTTTAAATTGTCGCGGATGCAATGTATTTTTCGCCTTCTTATTGTGGCGCTGCATACGCGTGTGCGCGCATGTTATTTTTTTTTGTCGGATTCAATGGTCCAGACTATGCCCTAACACTATATTGAAATCAACACCCATATAGGAGGTATATTATTATAGCCATTATCGTACCAGCGATTTAAAAACGCAGGCCTCCGTATTGGTGACGTGTTTCTCTGCGTCGCATGAGCGCATGAAGGTTTAAACATTTGCGCATGGCTAGAACCGCGTAATATCTGGAATGGTTGACTAGAATGTACAGCCTAGGCTACAATATGTTATATCTCAAATGTTTTTGACCGAGCCGCGTCCTGAAGAGTCATAATTGGGTTGGCGCTCCAGGCGCGTGGTCGAGGGAAATCGTCCAAAGCCCCCTGCTTGTTGCGATGTTATCAACCCGCAATGCCCGGCCCGTGTTGCGGGTCCTGCCTGCGCGATTGCAGGTGTCTGCTACAGTGGAGTGGCTCTTACATAATATGCGTTAGCCCTCTGCTCGGAATTTAAACGCCCACACCAGTATAAATTCACATTTTCAAGCTGAAACACAAGTATCAGACCATACCCATGATTATGCACAACTATTTAAATCAATAAGTCATCGTTTTAGTCAAAATATGATATATTGGGTTTGAAGTGATAAATCCGAACTGCCCACTTCCAGAAAATCCGTATCAATTCTGTCTTTTTTCAAAGATTATGTAAAAAATTGTTTTTAGTTTACATTTCGTTTCAGGGCTGGGTTTGAATGTTACCACCCACCAGCATAGCATTGTTTAGAAGTCAGAAACACCTGCAAAGTTGTTCCTCTTGGGGAGTCCCGAAAAACCCAAACAGGTTTGTTTGGCCGCCTAAACCACGGAGCAAATTAAAATAGGGGATGCAAATGTATGATTTTGTACCTCCAGAAAATCGACATAATCCATTGGATAATTTGTAAAATTTCACTTATGTTTTAAATCTAGTCTGTATTAAACAAACAAAAATAAATATGAACATTTTGCAACCCTATTCCCCTGTTGCCCCAAGATAAATGATTTTGACCACTAAAGTCTCGCTTCGCTACATGCTTCACTGCTTTGATTGGTGCAGCTAAAGCACAAGTGTCAATCCTATAATTAAGCAATATGGCCAGAATAGGTGTGGTATATGGCCAGAATAGGTGTGGTATATGGCCAGAATAGGTGTGGTATATGGCCAGAATAGGTGTGGTATATGGCCAGAATAGGTGTGGTATATGGCCAGAAAAGGTGTGGTATATGGCCAGAATAGGTGTGGTATATGGCCAGAATATGTGTGGTATATGGCCAGAATAGGTGTGGTATATGGCCAGAATAGGTGTGGTATATGGCCAGAATAGGTGTGGTATATGGCCAATGTCAAATCAAATTATATTAGTCACATGCGCCGAATAAGACAGGTGTAGTAGACATTACAGTGAAACGCTTACTTATGAGCCCCTAACCAACAATGCAGTTAAAAAAAATACAGATAGAATAAGATGTAAAAGTAACAAGTAAAGGGAAGGAGTGAAATAACAATAGCGAGACTATATACAGGGGGGGTACCGATACAGAGTCAGTGTGGGGGGCATTGGTTAGTTGAGGTAATATGTACATGTAGGTACATCTATCCATAGATGATAACAACAGAGAGTAGCAGCGGTTTACAATAGAGGGAGGGGGGGGGGGCAATGCAAATAGTCTGGGTAGCCATTTGATTAGATGTTCAGAGTCTTATGGCTTGGGGGTAAAAGCTGTTTAGAACCTCTTGGACTTAGACTTGGCGCTCCGGTACGGCTTGCCGTGCGGTAGCAGAGAGAACAGTCTATGACTAGGGTGGCTGGAGTCTTTGACAGTATTTAGGACCTTCCTCTGACACCATCTGGTATAGAGTCCTGGATGGCAGGAAGCTTGGCCCCAGTGATGCACTGGGCCATTTGCTACCCTCTGTAGTGCCTTGCGGTCGGAGGCCGAGCAGTTGCCATACCAGGCAGTGATGTAACCAGTCAGAATGCTCTTGATGGTGCAGCTGTAGTACCTTTTGAGGATCTGAGAACCCATAACAAATCTTTTCAGTCTCCTGAGGGGGAATAGGTTTTGTTGTGCCCTCTTCACAACTGTCTTGGTGTGCTTGGACCATGTTAGTTTGTTGGTGATGTGGACACCAAGGAACTTGAAGCTCTCAACCTGCTCCACTAGAGCCCCGTCAATGAGAATGGGGGCGTGCTCTGTCCTCTTTTTCCTGTAGTCCACAATAATCTCCTTTGTATACCAATATACCACGGCTAAGGGCTGTTCCTAGGCACGACGCAAAGCGAGGTGCCTTTTTGTGCTATTATAAACTGGTTATCAACGTAATTAGAGCAGTAAGAATAAATGTTTTGTCATACCCATGGTATAGGTCTGATATATCACGGCTGTCAGCCAATCAGCATTCAGAGTTCGAAACACCAGGTTATAATGAAAAATAAAAGGAAAATGCTGCACACTGCTGTTCATGCTCCCAGAACTGCATGAAAATACACGTCTATGGGTAAAAATTCCAGATCACTTTCCGACAAACAGTTTTCGGGAGTTGTCACGGCTTCAGCACACCCTGCGTGAACGTGGGGAAACGAACACGTTGGTGTTCAGACGACGTGAACGGGTCTGTATCCTCATGGGATCTGGTTGAGTATTCAATGAAAACTTACCCGGGAACGCACACTGTTGTGTGTGTGCATTTCTGAAAACCTCCCGATCACTCTTCCCACCATTGAAACTCTTGCAAACACTCATTCTCCCACCTCCTACAAATCCCCCAAAATCTTGCAGTGAGGAATGCGTCAGGGCATGCGTACTAGGTGGTGAAAATCCTGCTTTAAATTGTAGCTAATATTATTGCTAATTTGCTACCCTAGCTGCAGTAGTCAACACTAAAACAATCTTTAGTCTTGTTTACAAAAGATAACTATACTCTGTGCTGTTACTATCAAACATCAATTTGCCAAACTATGGTGGACCATATTCACGTCCCTGCAAAGGGTAGCTAGTTAAACTTAGGATACACAATGCTACTTATTTCTTTCTTTATTTAACTAGGCAAGTCAGTTAAGAACAAATCCCATTTTACAATGACAACCTACCCGGGCCAAACTATAACCCGGATGAGTTAAATTGCAATCTTTTCATAATTTTGTTATTGTCATTGACGTAAAATCTTCAACCAATTAGAAATGAGTCGGCCTAGCTAGGTATAATGTTACACATCACAAAATTCAAGTCAAGTCTATTTGTCATGTGCACAGAATACACTGGCTGGGTGGTAAAAACATAAAATAAACTATACAGGTATGCATTCACTGACTTGTTTGGATTTTTACTTTAACTTCTATAGCATCATTTTCATTTTTGATTTGTTACGTTCAATAATACAGTAATGTCTCTGGAAAATGATGGCGATCACCTGTTTTTATTTGTTGCTATCATAGGGCCATGCACTACCCATAAAGCATATATACAACTTATATTATTCAGAAACATCAAACATCAGAAACATCGGCCATATCACCCAGTCCTAGATACAGAGCCTTCAGAAAGTATTCGTACCCCTTGACTTATTCCTCATTTTGTTGTGTTACAGCCTGAATTCAAAATGGATTAAATTGTTTTTTACACACAATATTTTTTTACACAAATAACAAACATCGTTTTTTTTTGTTATACATTTTTGCTATTTTTTTGAAAATTAAATACTTAAATATCTAATTTACATAAGTATTCAAACACTTGAGTCAATACATGTTAGAATAACCTTTGGCAGCGATTACAGCTGTGAGTCTTTCTGGGTAAATCTCTAAGAGTTTTGCACACCTGGATTGTACAATATTTGCCCATTATTATTTTCAAAATTCTTCAACCTCTGTCAAATTGGTTGTTGATCTTTGCTAGACAACCATTTTCAAGGCTTGCCATAGATTTTCAAGCAGATTTAAGCAAAAACGGTAACTCGGCCACTCAGGACTCGGCCACTTCTTTGTAAGCAACTCTATTGTATATTTGATCTTGTGTTTAAGGTTATTGTCCTGCTGAAAGGTGAATGAATCTCCCAGTGTCTGTTGAAAAGCAGATTGAATGAGGATTAAATCTAGAATTTTGCCTGTGCTTAGCTCCATTCTATTTCTTTTTTATTCTGAAAAACTCCCCAGTCCTTATTGATTACAAGCATACCCATAACATGATGCAGTGGCACTCAGTAATAGGGAGAGTGGCACTCAGTAATGTGTTGGATTGGATTTTCCCCTAACATAACACTTTGTTTTCCTGAAAAAAACTGAATTGCTTTGCCACATTTTTTTGCAGTATTACTTTAGTGCCTTATTGCAAACAGGATGCATGTTTTGGAGTATTTTTATTCTTTAATGGCTTCCTTTTCACTCCGTCAATTAGGTTAGTTTGGTGGAGTAAATACAATGATGTTGATCCATCCTCAGTTTTCTCCTATCACAACAACAACAATCCTGTAACTGTTTTAAAGTCACCATTGGCCTCATGGTGAAATCCCTGAGTGGTTTCCTTCATACCGATACCTGGGTTAGGAAGGACACCTGCATCTTTGTAGTGGCTGGGTGTATTGATATACCATCCAAAGTGTAACTAATAATATCACCATGCTCAAAAAGATAATCAACGTCTGTTTTAATTTTTATTTGTATCCTTGTACCAATTTTACATATTATTTTTTATTTAACCTTTATTTAACTAAGCAAGTCAGTTAAGAACAAATTCTTATTTACAATGATGGCCTACCCCAGCCAAACCCGGGCGACGCTGGGCCAATTGTGCGCCGCCCTATAGGACTCCCAATCGCGGCCGGATGTGATGCAGCCTGGATGCAGCCCAATAAGTGCCCTTCATTGCGAGGCATTGGAAAACCTCCCTGGTCTTTGTGGTTAAATCTGTGTTTGAAATTCACTGCTCAACTGAGGGACCTTACAGATAACTGAATGTGTGTGGTACAGAGATGAGGCAGTCATTCAAAATTCATGCTAAAGACTATTATTGCAACTTATTATGTGACTTGTTAAGAATTTTTACTCCTGAACTTATTTATGCTTGTCACAACAAAGGGGTTGAATACTTATTGACTCAAGACAAGAAAAACATATTTCCAATTTGACATTATATTGTTTGTAAGCCAGTGACAAACAATCTCAAATTGATGCTTGGGCTTGGCCAGGCTCTCCTGGCTACAGTCCAGGGCTATCACAGAGGTAGAGGTGAGGGGAGGTGGCAGCAGGGAGGCGGAGGGGTATGATGGGATTGGAGCTGTTGGAGCAGTTGCTGTCTCTGTCCCTGCGGTCGAGGCTGCTCCGCTTCTACTGCTACTGCTGTGGTTGGGTGTGTGGTGGTTACGGTGTCTGCTGTGGTTGTGTGAGTGGTGGTTACAATGTCTGCTGTGGTTGTGTGAGTGGTGGTTACGGTGCCTGCTGTGGTTGTGTGAGTGGTGGTTACAGTGTCTGCTGTGGTTGTGTGAGTGGTGGTTACGGTGTCTGCTGTGGTTGTGTGAGTGGTGGTTACAGTGTCTGCTGTGGTTGTGTGAGTGGTGGTTACGGTGTCTGCTGTGGTTGTGTGAGTGGTGGTTACGGTGTCTGCTGTGGTTGTGTGAGTGGTGGTTACGGTGTCTGCTGTGGTTGTGTGAGTGGTGGTTACAGTGTCTGCTGTGGTTGTGTGAGTGGTGGTTACGGTGTCTGCTGTGGTTGTGTGAGTGGTGGTTACGGTGTCTGCAGTGGTCTCTGGAGCCAGACTGTCCCGTCTGTAGCCCCCTTCTCTCATTCAGTGTTGTGAATACTTGGAGGAAGAGTTGGCCACCTGGTAAAATGACCTTCTAGAGACGATCCCACCGGTACCACCCTCCTGAGTTCCTATCCCGCTCTCTGTCCCTGTCCCTCTCTCTGTCTGCCAGAGGTGGCTGCTCATACTGGGGTGCAGGTGGTGGGGTGGGGGGGGGGCGGTAGATCGGGGGCAGTCGTGGGCTACCGTGGGGTGACCCCTGTAATAGGGGTCTTCCGGGTAATGGGGTGCTTTGTATGTAATGGGATGCTTTGTACAGCAGAGGAGGAACATGGCAACATGTCCTGGGGAGAGTTTTATTTTTGTATTTTTTTTATTTCACCTTTATTTAATCAGGTAGGCTAGTTGAGAACAAGTTCTCATTTACAACTGCGACCTGGCCAAGATAAAGCAAAGCAGTGTGACACAAACAACAACACAGAGTAACACATAGAATAAACAAACATACAGTCTATAATTACAATTGAGAAAGTCTATATACAGTGTGTGCAAATGAGGTAGGATAAGGGGGTGTAAGGCAATAAATAGGCCATAGTGGCGAAATTATTACAGTATGCCAAATTAAACACTGGGGTGATAGATGTGCAGAAGATGAGTGTGCAAGTAGCGGTACTAGGGTGCAAAGGAGAAAAATAAATAAAATAAATAACAATATGGTGATGAGGTAGTTGGATGGGCTATTTACAGGTTGGCTATGTACAAGTGCAGTAATCTGTGAGCTGCTCTGACAGCTGGTGCTTAAAGCTAGTGGGAAAGATATGAGTCTCCAGCTTCAGTGATTTTTGCAGTTCGTTCCAGTCATTGGCAGCAGAGAATTGGAAGGAAAGGCGGTCAAAGGACGAATTGGCTTTGGGGGTGACCAGAGAGATACAGTATACCTGCTCGAGCGCGTGCTACAGGTGGGTGCTGCTATGGTGACCAGTGAGCTGAGATAAGGCAGGGATTTACCTAGCAACGACTTATAGATGACCTGGAGCCAGTGGGTTTGGCGATGGATATGAAGCGAGGGCCAGCCAACGAGAGCATACAGGTCGCAGTGGTGGGTTGTATATGGTGCTTTGGTGACAAAACGGATGGCGCTGTTGACACGGCATCCAATTTGCTGAGTAGAGTGTTGGAGGCTTTTTTGTAAATTACATCGCCGAAGTCAAGGATCGGTAGGATAGTCAGTTTTACGAGGGTATGTTTGGCAGCATGAGTGAAGGATGCTTTGTTGCAAAATAGGAAGCCAATTCTAGATTACATTTTGGATTGGAGATGCTTAATGTGACTCTGGAAGGAGGGTTTACAGTCTAACCAGACACTTAGGTATTTGTAGTTGTCCACATATTCTAAGTCAGAATATGAGTCTGCCGATAAGAATATGGTGAAAGCCTTGGCCAGGTCGATGAATACGGCTGCACAGTATTGTTTCTTATCGATGGCCGTTATGATATCGTTTAGGACCTTGACCGTGGCTGAGGTACACCCATGACCAGCTCGGAAACCAGATTGCATAGCGGAGACGTTACGGTGGGATTCGAAATGGTCGGTGATCTGTTTGTTAAATTTGTTAACTTGGCTTTCGAAGACCTTAGAAAGGTAGGGTAGGATAAAGGTCTGTAGCAGTTTGGGTTTAGATGGTCTCCCCCTTTGAAGAGGGGGATGACCGCGGCAGCTTTCCAATCTTTGGGGATCTCAGACGATACGAAAGAGAGGTTGAACAAGCTAATAATAGGGGTTGCAACAATAGTAGTCACTGTTGGTCAACGGCCCAGGGCTGTATTCAACATGTCTGACAGAAACACAATGACAGAAAGAGGGTTTTCGGTAAAAACATAAGTTGGCACATTGAATTTTGTGATCCTAATAAGTAGAAATATATATCATTTATATAATAACAACACATGTGGATAATTGCTTAGACGCTGCTCATTAAAGCACATGAATGCTAGCATCCCTGCAGCCAGGGTAACAGCCTCCACCGGATAACTGACGACTGCACAGAAACAATTAGAACAGAGGATTGGATAGAGATGCATTACACAACAGCAGGCAATGAGAGTGTCAAGCATGAGGGCCCATAAAGGTACATCGTAAATACCATACTGAACAGAAATATAATCCCAACATGCAGCACTTTCAATCATTTTACCAAGTTACAGTTCATATAAGGAAATCAGTCAATTTAAGAAAACAGAAATACTCTTCAGTTTCATCAACTGTCCGGGTTGCTGGTCTCAGACGATCCCGCAGGTGAAGAGCTGGATGTGGAGGTCCTGTGATTACACAGGGTCTACGGTTGTGAGGCCAGTTGGACGTACTGCCAAATTCTCTAAAACGACATTGGAGGCGGCTTATGGTAGAGAAATGAATACTAAATTCTCTGGCAACAACTCTGGTGGACATTCCTGCAGTCAGCATGCCAATTGCGTGAGATGAGATGGCATGCTCCAGAGCGTCTTTCAAAAAGTGAGGCAAGTGGAAGTGTGTGATGAGGGATGAAAACAGGAGTTAGATATTTAGTAATTTAGCAGACAGACAGTAAGTACATTCATCATAAGGTAGCTAAGTGAGACAACCCCATATCACAGTCATAGTAGGTACATTTTGACTTAGATAAGGTCAGCAAAGTCAGTGCTGGTAAGAAAAGAAGAGGGCCAGAGTTACTGCAAGAAAGGCAAGGGTTTTAGTGGAGGGGTGGTGAGGGGGGGGTGCTGTGGGATACATCAAGATACTTGGTGTAGAGGAAGGTTTTCAGATGTTTTCAGAAGATGTGCAGGCACTTGGCTGTTGTAACGGTTGTCTTCCTCCTCTGACGAGGAGTATGAAATATTTTAATGAAATATAACTGAATACTGAATACAAAAGAAGAAGAGAAATAAATGAAAACCGAAACAGTTCTATATGTTAAAACGTATACACAGAAAACAACTACCCACAACCCATAGTGGGAAAACAGGCTGCCTAAGTATGGTTCTCAATCAGAGACAACGATTGACAGCTTCCTCTGATTGGGAACCATACCAAAAACACCTAGACATATAACACACAGAACAAAACATAGAATTCCCACCCCAACTCACGCCCTGACCAAACTAAAATAGAGACATAAAAAAGGAACTAAGGTCAGGACGTGACGGCTGTCCTGACATTACGGGAAAGCTGTGTGTCTGGAGCAGATCCTACAAGGTCGAGGGTCCCACAAATCTCCCACTAGGGAACCCCAATTCCTGTAGACTGTGGAGAGATGACAAGAGTCAAAGGCTCATGTTACAATAAAGTACAACAACCACACATGCAGCTAACTCAGACATAACAGAAGTCAATTAAAAAGAATACTAACCGGCACACAGAAGTTGTTTTCAAATAGGTAGCCTATTTGACTGATAACACCTAGCCTACAGCCCAATACATTTTAAACTACGTCTTATGTCTTAGATTGTAACAATTCCTCTACATTCCTTTTCTACAAATGACTCACTCAATCTCTAGACCAGATTTGTTTGCACTAAGCAGCAGTGGTAAAAGCCTACTGTCAAGAAATAACAATGACTACGTGACATATAATTCCTGAAACACAATCCAGTTGATACATTTAAAAAATGTCATTGCATTCATGCATTGTCATTAGAAACAGCTAGCCTATAATGTTACATATTGGCACTGGCAGTTAACTAACACTGAATAGACACTTGTTAGCTAACTATAACATTCACAATTCCAGAGGTAGCAATGCAAAAACAGTCTTAACGTTATTATCAGCTTGTATTACCAGCATTGATCCGCGTAGACTCGAGAAAATAGACTTGCCATATTTATCAATCATATAGTCTGTAAGCCTACTGTCAAGAAATGACATTAACAACGTGACATAGCTAGCTGTAATTCTAAAACACAATCCAGTTGATAAATGTATAGAATGTCTTTGCATGCATGCATTGTTAATTCTAACCTAGCTACCTATAGCATACTATAAACTCGCTCCAGTCTGAGCTGCTGTCAAAACAATGATAGGAACGATACACTCGAGCTAGGGTAGCTAGCTAGTTGTTTAGCAAACTAGCATACCACTAACGTTCATTTCAACCCGCTAGTAATTATCTTTTTGATAACCACATTAACAGGACGTAACATTGGTAAGGTAGCTAGATACTTCAGCTCACATTAACTTGCTAGATATATATAAACTCTGTTAGCATGTGTGACTAACATTAGCTGCTAGCTAGCTAGAATACTTGGTTTAATTTAGCTAGAACATTAGCTTGCTCAGTTTGCAAAACAACTATAATGAACAATCACCCGCAAAAGAAAATTCAAGGAACTTGTTTATCTATTTTGTTGTGCTATTACATTTGTATTGGTGTTTCGTGTCTGATGTGCTCAGGGTGTTGCTACATGTCATTTGCAATGTGCATCATGAGCCAAGTCACTGTAGCCTGTAATGTCTCTTCCCCTGTAAGAACCATGAGCACCGACTGACTTGGCTTTGCTGTACAGCAGCTGAAGCCTGCCAGCAGACTGCCAGCATCCTACCTACCAAAGATTGTACCGTGTTCATTACAAAGTAGAAAAACAAATGTCTCTTATGGAAGATGCCAAAAGTTTGGGGACAACAATAGATGGTGAAGTCAAAAATACTGGTTTCCGTCTGTGGCGAAGTTTTCACTATTCTAATGAAACAGTAGGGAGCAGGTCTCGAACCCTCGGCCTTCGCCCAAGGTCCGGCACGCTATCGACTGTGCTGCAAAAGCATGCTCTTGCGGCGGGGTCGATTTCCACGCTTATAAACCCAGGGTCGTTACACTATTATGCTTACTACAAAACAGTAGCCAGCTGACTAATGTTTTGAATACTTTGCACTAAAAAAAACTGCAAGAACAGATAACATTAGCTAGCTAGATAAGATTAGCAAGATAGCAAACTAATGTTTGCATGCTAAGTAGCTACACTGACAGCTTCAATTTGTTGATATTTCTCCAGTCCACGTGGAAATCACCAGAACATTCTTTCCCACCCAATTCGTGAAAATTTCAACAACAGTGACCTCTCATTTAGAGAAAAAAAAGAAGAATAAGAGGAAAAATGCCAAAAATGCCAAAAATGAAGCTGGGAAAGTGACTACTGAGACCAGTGACAATCATAACCCAATAGAAAACTCTGAGGTTAATAAGCGACCCCGAAGGCGGTGCAGTTCTCTGCAGAATACGAAAGAAGGCAGCCAAACATCAATGCTGGCTTTCATTCAAACAATCCGGAATCAACAAACACCCAAGCGGCCCAGGGTACCAAGCTCCCCATCAGAGTCTGAAGTTAGGTCACTTGCAGAACAAATGGCTGATAAGGAGGATGTAATTCTGAGAGAAGTGGAGAAAAGGCTCCTTAATTAGCCACCCAGACCGAAATCATTGATGAATGGTGGAACATGCATGATTGAAATAATCTATATTTGAGTAGCCTATATTATCAAGTTCAGAGAAGGACATCTGTGTAACTCATAACCTCTGTTGCTACCATAAGAGAATGAGCAATCTGCAGATAACTTTTTCAAAGCATCCATCAGGCTAAAATGCTCTGGGACCCTCGTTCCAAGCCTAGAGGATATATTGGGAGGTCATTTGAATATTCATAGCATTATATCTAAGAGTGAACAGGTAGAACATTTATTGAATGAGTCTGATCTTGATTTTTCTGTTTCTCTGAGACATGGCTGAAGAAATCTTCTCCTATTTCAGCCTTTAATGTTGCTGGATAGTCCTTATTCAGGAGCAACAGGGGAGACGGCAGTGGGGATGGATTGGTTATGTACATGGAAGATAACTATAAATTCAATCGTAACATATGGAAACATGCCAATGACCTTGAATGTATGGGGCTGAATGTCTTCCTCTCTCCTCTTATGTCGCTCACTATAAGTGGATTATATCAACAATTAACATCTGATATCTTGTTTTATGACCATCTAAATGCCATGCTTAAAGAATGTGACTATAAGAAGGAGATCATCTTCATGGGCGATTTCAATATAAACTGGATAAACAAAACGTGCAGGAAAAAACTCAAAGACTATTTCAACCTGACTCAAATAATACCAACCAGAGTAACACAGTCATCCCATACTCAAATTGATCTGGTGTCCACTAACTTACAAACTGGCGTTTCTCAAATCAAATTGAATTGGTCACATACGCGTGTTTAGCAGATGTTATTGCGGGAGTAACAAAATGCTTGTGCTTTTAGTTCCGAGAGTGCAGCAATATCGGAAATGTTACTTTGGTGTTTAGAAGGCTCACTAAAAAGAGATTTAAGTACTTTACACAATTGCAAATGTAGAATAAATGTTTCTCATATTGATGCCACACAGTCTGTTTTCTAAATGAGAATTTGTTTTTTAGGGGCACTTGCTCTATAAGCAAACAAGTGGGCTACAACAACCTGCCTAACTGACTGACTCATGCAATACTCCAGCAGCAGCATATTGTGGTAGACCTGTCACGCCCCAATGTGAAGGGTTTTATTGCAGAGTAATATAATCACAATTAGCTGCTATGTGGGAGGCGCCATAAAAAGAGATCACCCACTGGGCAAAAACTGGCTGAATCAACATTATTTCCACTTAATTTCAAACAAAAATGTAATGTGATGATGTTCAATCAATGTGGAAAACGTATAAAAATGTATTTTTTTCACCCAACTTTTAACCAAAATCCAATGATAAGGTGACAGTTTTGGTTGATTTCACATTCAATTCACATTTGTTGACAACTCAACCAACTGTAAATCCAAACTAGACGTTGAACTGTTTGTGCCCAGTAGGGGTGTTGTTGCTAGTGTACACACAATATCATGGAACCCAACCGTTAGGCGTACACATTAAACATCACAGTTTAATTGTTGTTGTGCTCATGTATTGCTGTTCCTTTGCCTGTAATTTCAAGTGTTTATTCTGAGTAAATATTCAAGTGTTTAATTTGAGTAAATATATTGATGTTGAATTATGTGGACACAAAACTACTCTATTGAGAGAACGCTTATTCCCACTAACCCTGATTTGTATCTGTTGTTTCCTCATTCCTCATTGCTTTGCTGCCATCTCATTGGACGCCCAGACTGTCCGTCATGGCTTCCCCTATCAGCCGTCGTCCATGGCCCATGACCCAGTCCAGAAGATCCTGGCCATTGGGACCCAGAGCGGGGCCCTCAGACTGTATCCTTTCTGCTCTGTGTGATGCTGTGTTCAACTCCATTGATCTGTTTGTGTTGTGTACACTAGCCACTGGGTCCCCGAGGGGGAGGCCCTGTATGGGGCTGCTCTCAGCCCAGACCAGCAGCAGGTAGGTGGATGGATGGATGGATGGATAGATAGAAAGACAATGCCCTTGGAAGAGCAGGCTGAGCTCATTGGTGTTTATGTATACTCATTCTATCGATGTCTAGTAACACATATTACAGTAAAATGGCATGTTACACTGTAAAAGACAAAAGCCGATCCTTTACTCTTAATCCTTGATATAGAGCTGGCAGCCAGTTTACAGGGACAACAGCTTGCTGTGCTTTATAACACAGAGCAGTGGAATGGCACCCCAGGGAGCCATAGCTACAGAGAGCACCTGCCCGCTATCTCGCCTCTTGCCTGCCTGCCCCTTTACTGTTCCAGCATGTGTTCTCCCTGAAAGTAGCTCATTAAGGTGTGATTACTGTCTGCCTTTCTGTCCCTCCTTGCTTTTCCCTGTTTCTGTCTCTCCCTGCTGTCTGTCTTTCTGTCTCTCCCTGTTGTCTGTCTTTCTGTCTCTCCCTGTTGCCTGTCTTTCTGTCTCTCCCTGTTGTCTGTCTTTCTGTCTCTCCCTGTTGTCTGTCTTTCTGTCTCTCCCTGCTGTCTATCTTTCTGTCTCTCTCTTCTGTCTTTCTGTCTTTCCCTGTTGTCTATCTTTTTGTCTCTCCCTGTTGTCTGTCTTTCTGTCTCTCCCTGTTGTCTATCTTTCTGTCTCTCCCTGCTGTCTGTCTTTCTGTCTCTCCCTGTTGCCTGTCTTTCTGTCTCTCCCTGTTGTCTGTCTTTCTGTCTCTCCCTGTTGTCTGTCTTTCTGTCTCTCCCTGCTGTCTATCTTTTTGTCTCTCTCTGCTGTCTTTCTGTCTTTCCCTGTTGTCTATCTTTTTGTCTCTCCCTGTTGTCTGTCTTTCTGTCTCTCCCTGTTGTCTGTCTTTCTGTCTCTCCCTGTTGTCTGTCTTTCTGTCTCTCCCTGTTGTCTGTCTTTCTGTCTCTCCCTGTTGTCTGTCTTTCTGTCTCTCCCTGTTGTCTATCTTTCTGTCGCTCCCTGTTGTTTGTCTTTCTGTCTCACCCTGCTGTCTGTCTTTCTGTCTCTCTCTGTTGTCTGTCTTTCTGTCTCTCCCTGTTGTCTGTCTTTCTGTCTTTCCCTGCTGTCTGTCTTTCTGTCTCTCTCTGCTGTCTTTCTGTCTATCTCTGCTGTCTTTCTGTCTCTCCCTATTATCCGTCTTTCTGTCTCCCCCTGTTGTCTGTCTTTCTGTCTCTCTCTGCTGTCTTTCTGTCTCTCCCTGTTGTCTGTCTTTCTGTCTCTCCCTGTTGTCTGTCTTTCTGTCTCTCTCTGCTGTCTTTCTGTCTCTCCCTGTTGTATGTCTTTCTGTCTCTCTCTGCTGTCTTTCTGTCTCTCCCTGTTGTCTGTCTTTCTGTCTCTCCCTGTTGTCTGTCTTTCTGTCTCTCTCTGCTGTCTTTCTGTCTCTCCCTGTTGTCTGTCTTTCTGTCTCTCCCTGTTGTCTGTCTTTCTGTCTTTCCCTGCTGTCTGTCTTTCTGTCTCTCTCTGCTGTCTTTCTGTCTCTCCCTATTATCCGTCTTTCTGTCTCCCCCTGTTGTCTGTCTTTCTGTCTCTCTCTGCTGTCTTTCTGTCTCTCCCTGTTGTCTGTCTTTCTGTCTCTCCCTGTTGTCTGTCTTTCTGTCTCTCTTTGCCGTCTGTCTTTCTGTCTCTCTCTGCTGTCTGTCTGTCTCTCCCTGCTGTCTGTCTTTCTGTCTCTCCCTGTTGTCTCTCTTTCTGTCTCTCCCTGTTGTCTGTCTTTCTGTCTCTCCCTTATGTCTGTCTTTCTGTCTCTCCCTGTTGTCTGTCTTTCTGTCTCTCCCTTTTGTCTGTCTTTCTGTCTCTCCCTGTTGTCTGTCTTTCTGTTTCTCTCTGCTGTATTTCTGTCTCTCTGCTATCTGTCTTTCTGTCTCTCTGCTATCTGTCTTTCTGTCTCTCTCTGCTGTCTTTCTGTCTCTCCCTGTTGTCTGTCTTTCTGTCCCTCCCTGTTGTCTGTCTTTCTGTCTCTTGCTGCTTTCTTCTACACATGGGCTTAATGTCTACTTACATCTGAATGGAAAGGTGAGACTAAAAATTGTCTCAGTACTATTGGTGCAGGATGACAGTGCCCTAAGATACTGATCTAAGGTCAGTTTAGCATACTATTTGCATTGGTATTAGATTTGTGTCAGTCAAGATGGAACCACAGAGTGGTTGATATGCTGGCTATGATGGTCAGTTTACGCTGAGACAACATGTGTTTTTTTTACCGCTTGAGCTGAAGATAAACCATCAGTGAATGGTTTGGCGATTCGTCCTCCTCACTGACGTTGGTAGCTTTGAATTTGAGAGGAGAGAAGCATCTTAACTTCAGTCATATCTTTGATTGATGTCGATCAGATAGAAATAGGTTTTTATCTCTGGGAGAGGAAGGTGAATGCGGAGTCATGCAACCACCCACGCTGTTCCCTTCTCAGATCAGTGCTCTAGATGATGAATTGGCCTGCTTTTGCCTAATCTGAAGACGAAGATGCCTGATACAGAAGATATGCTGTTATTTTTGTCCTTTGATGAAGAGGATTTCTGTCCTGTAGCTCTATGTCTGTCCTGTAGCTACAATCCTGTAGCTCTATGTCTGTCCTGTAGCTCTATGTCTGTCCTGTAACTCTATGTCTGTCCTGTAGCTCTATGTCTGTCCTGTAGCTCTATGTCTGTCCTGTAACTCTTTGTCTGTCCTGTAACTCTGTCTGTCCTGTAGCTCTATATCTGTCCTGTAGCTCTATGTCTGTCCTGTAGCTCTATGTCTGCCCTGTAACTCTGTCTGTCCTGTAGCTCTATGTCTGTCCTGTAACTCTTTGTCTGTCCTGTAGCTCTATGTCTGTCCTGTAGCTCTATGTCTGTCCTGTAGCTCTATGTCTGTCCTGTAGCTCTATGTCTGTCCTGTAGCGCTATGTCTGTCCTGTATCTCTATGTCTGTCCTGTAGCTCTATGTCTATCCTGTAACTCTGTCTGTCCTGTAGCTCTATGTCTGCCCTGTAGCTCTATGTCTGCCCTGTAGCTCTATGTCTGTCATGTAACTCTATGTCTGCCCTGTAGCTCTATGTCTGCCCTGTAGCTCTATGTCTGTCCTGTAACTCTATGTCTGTCCTGTAGCGCTATGTCTGTCCTGTATCTCTATGTCTGTCCTGTAGCTCTATGTCTGTCATGTAACTCTATGTCTGTCCTGTAGCGCTATGTCTGTCCTGTATCTCTATGTCTGTCCTGTAGCTCTATGTCTATCCTGTAACTCTGTCTGTCCTGTAGCTCTATGTCTGCCCTGTAGCTCTATGTCTGCCCTGTAGCTCTATGTCTGTCATGTAACTCTATGTCTGCCCTGTAGCTCTATGTCTGCCCTGTAGCTCTATGTCTGTCCTGTAACTCTATGTCTGTCCTGTAAATCTATGTCTGCCCTGTAGTTCTATGTCTGTCCTGTAACTCTATGTCTGCCCTGTAGCTCTATGTCTGTCCTGTAACTCTATGTCTGTCATGTAACTCTATGTCTGTCCTGTAACTCTATGTCTGCCCTGTAGCTCTATGTCTGTCCTGTAACTCTATGTCTGTCCTGTAAATCTATGTCTGCCCTGTAGTTCTATGTCTGTCCTGTAACTCTATGTCTGCCCTGTAGCTCTATGTCTGCCCTGTAACTCTATGTCTGTCCTGTAACTCTATGTCTGCCCTGTAGCTCTATGTCTGTCCTGTAACTCTATGTCTGTCCTGTAACTCTATGTCTGCCCTGTAACTCTATGTCTGTCCTGTAACTCTATGTCTGCCCTGTAGCTCTATGTCTGTCCTGTAACTCTATGTCTGTCCTGTAACTCTATGTCTGTCCTGTAACTCTATGTCTGTCCTGTAACTCTATGTCTGTCCTGTAACTCTATGTCTGCCCTGTAGCTCTATGTCTGTCCTGTAGCTCTATGTCTGTCCTGTAACTCTATGTCTGTCCTGTAACTCTATGTCTGTCCTGTAACTCTATGTCTGTCCTGTAACTCTATGTCTGCCCTGTAACTCTATGTCTGTCCTGTAACTCTACTGTAACTCTATGTCTGTCCTGTAACTCTATGTCTGCCCTGTAGCTCTATGTCTGTCCTGTAGCTCTATGTCTGTCCTGTAACTCTATGTCTGTCCTGTAACTCTATGTCTGTCCTGTAACTCTATGTCTGTCCTGTAACTCTATGTCTGTCCTGTAACTCTATGTCTGTCCTGTAACTCTATGTCTGTCCTGTAGCTCTATGTCTGTCCTGTAACTCTATGTCTGTCCTGTAACTCTGTCTGTCCTGTAACGCTATGTCTGTCCTGTAACTCTATGTCTGTCCTGTAACTCTATGTCTGCCCTGTAACTCTATGTCTGCCCTGTAACTCTATGTCTGTCCTGTAACTCTATGTCTGTCCTGTAACTCTATGTCTGTCCTGTAGCTCTATGTCTGTCCTGTAACTCTATGTCTGTCCTGTAACTCTGTCTGTCCTGTAACTCTATGTCTGTCCTGTAACTCTATGTCTGTCCTGTAACTCTATGTCTGCCCTGTAACTCTATGTCTGTCCTGTAACTCTATGTCTGTCCTGTAACTCTATGTCTGTCCTGTAACTCTATGTCTGTCCTGTAGCTCTATGTCTGTCCTGTAACTCTATGTCTGTCCTGTAACTCTATGTCTGCCCTGTAACTCTATGTCTGTCCTGTAACTCTATGTCTGTCCTGTAACTCTATGTCTGCCCTGTAACTCTATGTCTGTCCTGTAACTCTGTCTGTCCTGTAACTCTATGTCTGTCCTGTAACTCTATGTCTGTCCTGTAACTCTATGTCTGCCCTGTAACTCTATGTCTGTCCTGTAGCTCTATGTCTGTCCTGTAACTCTATGTCTGTCCTGTAACTCTATGTCTGCCCTGTAACTCTATGTCTGCCCTGTAACTCTATGTCTGCCCTGTAGCTCTATGTCTGTCCTGTAACTCTATGTCTGTCCTGTAACTCTATGTCTGCCCTGTAACTCTATGTCTGTCCTGTAACTCTATGTCTGCCCTGTAGCTCTATGTCTGTCCTGTAACTCTATGTCTGCCCTGTAACTCTATGTCTGTCCTGTAACTCTATGTCTGTCCTGTAACTCTATGTCTGCCCTGTAACTCTATGTCTGTGGTGTGGCTCTATGCTGTGATTGCCTGCTAGCTTTTTTCAATGTGTGTGTGGCGAGGCTGTTTGCTGTCCTGTCCTTTCTTCCCGTGGAGGATTACAGGAGGTGGCAGATCAAGGGCCTGAGCCTGGCAGCGGGTAGTGCTGAGCGGGCTGGAGGACCAGGGGTAGAGGAGAGGACAGGAAAGATCCCCACATCTGCCAGCCTAAGTGAATGCCCTGTGATCCTAAAAACGGTCCTGGCCAGGGTTAGGAGTATGTGTTTTCTGTCCCTTTGGTGCTGTCTGACTGAGAGTGAGAGAGGCTGGGGAAAGAGAGGGGGAGAGAGAGACAGAGAGACAGACACTCACATGCACATATACATGTTTGTTGTACTATCCTTGTTGTTACCAAACAATTGATTCCCATTCAAAATACTATTTCCCCAAACCCCTAACGCTAACAGTAAGCCTAAAATAGCATTTTTCCTGGTGGGGACCGGCGAAATGTCCCTACTTTTCTTTGTTTTACTTTCCTTGTGAGAACTTTTGGTCCCCACAAGGATAGTAAAACAGACAGACAGACAGTCAGACAGACAGACAGACAGACAGACAGTCAGACAGACAGACAGACAGACAGACAGACAGACAGACAGAAAAGGGTTCTGTTTGTCTGTCTGTTGATGTCACACTCCACCTAGCTGCTCAGGTTAGGCCCATGCAGCTCCTGGGCTCTTGCACCAGAATATAACTTATATTGATCTGTGTGTTGTATTTTTTCGAATCCCCAAGCCGACGAGCTTAACCCTTATTTCTCCTGAAAGTCACTCTGGATAAGAGAGTCTGCTAAATTATTAAAATAATTACATGTACTTCACACACCATCTCAATTGTTTGGGACCAATCTGCATCATAGGCATATCCCTGCAGCAACATATTGTCTCACAATACGGGGAGAGCAATGGAAAGATGTCCATCTGCACCAGCAGTTTAGCTAAAGTATATTAAATGATCTGCTCATTGAAGTGAGAGAGAAGGGACTGTATGACTAATACAGACTGCAGAATGACCATATTACAGATGGAATGAGAGGTATATCCCTACCTTGGGAAACCTCTATGAGGGTACTTCCCTCCTTCACGGAACCACTGATCTAACATGACCAGATCAGTGAAATGTTTGCACACGCACGCACACACACACACACACACACACACACACACACACACACACACACACACACACACACACACACACACACACACACACACACACACACACACACACACACACACACACACACACACACACAAAGGATGGGCATATGGCTAAAACGCAACATTTAAACACAATGTACACTACATGGCCAAAAGTAGGTAGACACCCCTTCAAATTAGTGGATTTGAATATTTCAATCACGTCCGTTGCTGACAAGTATATAAAATCGAGCACACAGCCATGCAATCTCCATAGACAAACATTGGCAGTAGGATGGCCTGACTGAAGAGCTCAGTGACGTTCAACATGGCACAGTCATAGGATGCCACCTTTCCAACAAGTCAACTTGTCAAATGTCTGCCCTGCGAGAGCTGCCCCGGTCAACTGTAAGTGCTGTTAATGTGAAGTGGAAGCAACGTCAGCACAAGAACTGTTCGTCGGGAGCTTCATGAAATGGTTTCCATGGCCAAGCAGCTGCACACAAGCCAAAGATCACCATGCGCAATGCCAAGCGTTGGCTGGAAGGGTGTACAGTTCACCGTCGGTGGAGACGTTCTCTGGTGATGAATCCTGCTTCACCATCTGGCAGTACCAACGGACAAATCTGAGTTTGGCGGATGCCAGGAGAACACTACCTACCGAGTGCATGGTGTCTGGGGTTGTTATTCATGGTTTGGACTAGGCTCTTTAGTTCCAGTGAAGGGAAATGTTATCACTACAGCATACAATGACATTCTAAACAATTCTGTGCTTCCAACTTTGTGGCAACAGTTTGGGGAAGGCCCTTGCATGTTTCAGCCTCTGTGCACAAAGCGAGGTCCATACAGAAATGGTTTGTCGACATTGGTGTGGAAGAACTTGACTGGCCTGCACAGAGCCCTGACCTCAACCCCATCGAACACCTTTCGGATGAATTGTAACGCTGACTGCAAGCCAGGCCGAATCACCTAAGTGCCAGACCTCACTAATGCTCTTGTGGCTGAATGGAGCCAAACCCCTGCTGCAATGTTCCAGCATCTTATGGAAAGCCTTCCCAGAAGAGTGGAGGCTGTTATAGCAGCAAAGGGGGACCAACTTCATATTAATGCCCATGAATTTGGAATGAGATGTTTGACGAGCAAGTGTCCACATACTTTTGGTCAAGTAGTGTAGCACCTGTATGCATTGTTTACCTGTTGTAGTATTTTGTTGTAGCATGTCACATTAGTTATTGCATTCTAATTCAGAGTTGAACACTACATATTGACCAATGTCTGTTGATTGTTTAATGCATAGTATTAGTATTACAATGTGAATAGTATATCTATGTGGCTTTTCCCTCCTATTCTGTAGAGGTCTGACTCTGAATGTAAAGATGTGTCTCTAGAGATCTGACAGCAGCGATCTGGCTACAGAGGGCTTCACACAGAGAGAGTAGAGGAGCTAACACTGATGCTGGATAGAGCGAGAGATTTACACAGAGTAGGGCAGCCAGCATCACAGCGCAGAAATGCTGCAATTTCCAGGCCAGAAGCAATTGTGTATATACTGTATTTCTTGATTTATCTATTTGTTGATTTATTAAATTCTTTATATTATTTTTCATCCCTCCCTTCCCTTCCAGGCGTCTCTCTTTGGGAGCTAACCATTTTAGATGGCACTCCACAGTACAGACCAGGCCTGAGGTTGTGTGTGTGTCAGTACTTACATAATGCGCTGGATCTCAGGGATAGGAAGGCAAGGCTGAATGAGACAGCAGCAGTGTCATCAAAGGAGCTGGCTGTGTGTGTGTGTGTGTGTGTGTGTGTGTGTGTGTGTGTGTGTGCGTGTGTGTGTGTGTGTGTGCGTGTGTGTGTGTGTGTGTGTGTTTAATGTGAGTGTATTGTGTGCGTGTGTGTGTGTTTGATGTGAGTGTGTTTGTGAGTGTGTGTGTGTGTGTGTGTGTGTTTAATGTGAGTGTGTTGTGTGTGTGTGTGTGTGTGTGTGTGTGTGTGTGTGTGTGTGTGTGTGTGTGTGTGTGTGTGTGTGTGTGTGTGTGTGTCCTTGATGTGAGTATGTTTGTGTGTATCTGTGTCTGCCTGGCTCCGGTATGCACATACAGTACCAGTACCAGTACCAGTACACATCTACTCATTTAAGGGTTTTTCTTTATTTTGACTATTTTCTACATGTTGAATAATAGTGAAGACATCAAAACTATAAAATAACACATATGGAATCATGTAGTAGCTAAAAAAGTGTTAGCCAAATCAAAATATATTTTAGATTTTAGATTCTTCAAAGTAGACACCCTTTGCCTTGATGACGGCTTTGCACGCTCTTGGCATTTTCTCTACCAGCTTCACCTGGAATGCTTTCCAACAGTCTTGAAGGAGTTCCCACATATGCTGAGCACTTGTTGGCGGCCTTTCCTTCACTCTGCGGTCCAACTCATCCCAAACCATCTGAATCGGGTTGAGTTTGGGTGATTGCGGGGACCAGGTCATCTGATGCAGCACTGTCCTTCTTGGTCAAATAGCCCTTACACAGCCTGAAGGTGTATTGAGTCATTGTCCTGTTGAATAACAAATTACAGTCCCACTAAGCGCAAACCAAATGGGATGGCGTATTGCTGTAGAATGCTGAAGTAGCCATAATGGATAAGTGTGCCTTGAATTCTAAATAAATCACAGACAGTGTCACCAGCAAAGCATCCCCACACAATCACACCTCCTCCTCCATGCTTCACGGTGGGAACCACACATGCAGAGATCATCTGTTCACCTATTCTGCATCTCACAAAGACATAGCTGTTGGAACCAAAAATCTCTAATTTAGACTCATCAGACCAAAGGACAGATTTCCACCGGTCTAATGTCCATTGCTCGTGTTTCTTGGCCCAAGCAAGTCTCTTCTTCTTATTGGTGTCTTTTAGTAATGGTTTCTTTGCAACAATTTGACCATGATTCATGCATTCTCCTCTGTGTGCAAAACTGTCATCAAGGCAAAAGGCTGGCTGCTTTGAAGAATCTCAAATATAAAATATATTTTGATTTGTTTGCTTTGTTTTTTTGGTTACAACATGATTCCATATGTATTATTTCTTCAATGTAGAAAATAGTAAAAAATTCAGAAAAACCCTGGAATAAGTAGGTGTGTCCAAACTTTTGACTGGTACTGTATATTACATTGATTTATTAGACTTTTTTTGTAGATGTTCCAAAAGAGTCCATCAGTGGCTTGTACAGTATGTGTGGAGGCCTGGAGATGCGAAACATGTTTTTGTTAATTAACGGTCCATTACCGTGAGACCAGCAGTCTTTTGCATGACAACAACCGGCTGACAACATGTAACGACTGCCCTATGTGGAGAAACGCTTAACTCCCTCGTTCCTTCTAGCGTCGGTAGCAACATTAGCGGCAGCATCCGGGTGGGCTGGTCAAGTCCCTGAGGGAGGATGCTACGGAAAGGCTACAGGCACAGCAGGAACTCAGTGGGGATTAGGATCAGATCCTAACCTCTACTCCCTCCCACAACCTGGACAGGAGGGATTGGGGATGATGGGAAGATTAAATAACCTTCACTTTGGAGCTACTGTCTTGTGAGAGCTTGGAAGGATGGGTGTGTTTGTGTATGTGCGCGCATCCGTGCACGCGTGTGTGCGACTGGTGTGTGTGTGCGCAGGCATGTTTGCCTGCATGTGTGTGCGACTGGTGTGTGTGTGCGCAGGCATGTTTGCCTGCATGTGTGTGCGACTGGTGTGTGTGTGCGTATGTGTGTGTGTGCGACTGGTGTGTGTGTGCGACTGGTGTGTGTGTGCGACTGGAGTGTGTGTGCGTATGTGTGTGCTGGTGGATGACTTGTTTCAGCCAGATGGCAGGTCTTGTTGATTAACAGTGTATCTAACAGGAAGAACCCACAGGACAGATGGGGTCATATGGGAGCATTAAAATAATATCTCAGTCTTATCCTCCCCCATAAAGAAAGAAATCACTTGCGCTTGTCTTTTCCTACTACCGCTGACTTTGTTGATCATTTCTTTATTGAGGAAAAATCGACTTACTTCGACTTGTAATATGTGATTGTCTCACATAGCTATCTTAAGATGATTGCACTAACTGCAAATCGCTCTGGATAAGATTGTCTGCTAATTTTCTGAAATGGCAAAACGAGTAGAGGAGACATGGCGTGTAGATGTCAACTGTCATATCAACTTTACTTAACCAGGCCGAGCTATACAGTATCTGTGTCATGTAGACAGTGCAACAGTCATGTTGTATAGGGTGGTGTAGGATTCTGAGTACAATCAATGCCATTGTACTGAAGGGCTGTGGAGCCTGCAAATTATTATTCAATTCTTAACATCTATAAAGCTGCGGAACCCTTTTGTATCCTCACTAGATTACACTTGACATTGAACATTGTCACTATCCCTGTCCAGCTGGACAGCGTGTATTTCAGTGCTTTTCAACCCAAAGTCTCTTAGCCATGACAAGCTCTCTACAGGATGGTTTTTAAGCAATAAAACTAGGTTGTCATAGAAATCCCCGGTAGGTGACGTCTTTTCAGATCCTATTAAATAAAGTACTGTACAATTACCTCTTCCTATAATTCTACTGGCTGTTGCAGCCTCCCAGACAGACATCCCTTATCTCTCTGCTGCTGTGCCCCTGTCCAGCCTTGAATGATGACCGTGTGTGTGTGTGTGTGTGTGTGTGTGTGTGTGTGTGTGTGTGTGTGTGTGTGTGTATGTGTGTGTCATTCTACTCAGGAGGAAGGACATGTGTGATTCACTGGATCGCTAATGGAAAAGTTTTAGCGAGAGATTCAATATTGTCTTGGCTCAGAAAATGCCGCCCCCCGTCCTCCTCCTCCTCCTCCTCGTCCCCCTCCTCCTCCTCCTCTTCCCCCTCCTCCTCCTCCTCGTCCCCCTCCTCCTCCTCCTCATCCCCCTCCTCCTCCTCCTCGTCCCCCTCCTCCTCCTCCTCATCCCCCTCCTCCTCCTCCTCGTCCCCCTCCTCCTCCTCCCTCGTCCCCCTCCTCCTCCTCCTCATCCCCCACCTCCTCCTCCTCGTCCCCCTCCTCCTCCTCCTCGTCCCCCCCTCCTCCTCCTCCTCGTCCCCCTCCTCCTCCTCATCCCCCACCTCCTCCTCCTCGTCCCCCTCCTCCTCCTCCTCGTCCCCCTCCTCCTCCTCCTCGTCCCCCTCCTCCTCCTCCTCATCCCCCACCTCCTCCTCCTCGTCCCCCTCCTCCTCCTCCTCGTCCCCCTCCTCCTCCTCCTCGTCCTCCTCCTCCTCCTCGTCCCCCTCCTCCTCCTCCTCGTCCCCCTCCTCCTCCTCCTCGTCCCCCTCCTCCTCCTCCATGTCCCCACCCGCTTTCTGTAATTTACCCTCCCAGTGAGTCACCGCAATAAAAAAGGCCAAGTGGTCTCTCTATTAAATCCAAAACCAATGTGATTGGATGATAACAAGTCTCTATGACCCGAGGCCTAACAGCCAGACAAGGAATAAAGGAATATCCACTGAACAAAAATATAAACGCAACATGCAACAATTTAAAGGATTTTACTGATTTAAAGTTCATATAAAGAAATCTGTCAATTGAAATAAATTCATTAGGCTATAATCTATGGATTTCACGTGACTGGGAATACAGATATGCATCTGTTGGTCACAGATAACCTTTAAAAAACGTACGGGTGTGGATCAGAAAACTTGTCAGTACCTGGTGTGACCACCATTTGCCTCATGCAGAGCGACACATCTCCTTCGCATAGAGTTGATCAGGCTGTTGATTGTGGCCTGTGGAATGTTGCTGGGAACTGGAACACACTGTCGTGCATGTCTATCCCAAACATGCTCAATGGGTGACATGTCTGGTGAGTATGCAGGCCATGGAAGAACTGGGACTTTTTCAGCTTCCATAAATTGTGTACAGATCCTTGCAACATGAGGCCGTGCATTATCATGCTGAAACATGAGGTGATGGCGGCGGATGAATGGCACGACAATGTGCCTCAGGAGCTCGTCACAGTATCTCTGTGCATTCAAATTGACGTCTATAAAATGTGTTCGTTGTCCATAGCATATATTCCCATACAATAACCCCACCGCCACCATGGGGCACTCTGTTCACAACATTGACATCAGCAAACTGCTCGCCGACATGACGGCCATCTGCCCTGTACAGTGTAAACTGGGATTCATCAGTGAAGAGCACACTTCTCCAGCATGCCAGGGGCCACTGAGGTCGGTTACAACGCCGAACTGCAGTCAGGTCAAGACGCTGGTGAGGACGTTGAACACGCAGATGAGCTTCCCTGAGACGCTTTCTTCAGTTGTGCAAACCCACAGTTTCATCAGCTGTCCGGGGGCTGGTCTCAGTCGATCCTGCAGGTGAAGAAGCCGGATGTGGAGGTCCTGGGCTGGCGTGGTTACATGTGATCTGCGGTTGTGAGGTCGGTTGGATGTACTGACAAATTCTTTAAAAGGATGTTGGAGGCGTCTTATGGTCGAACAATTAACATAAAATGTTCTGGCAACAGCTCTGGTGGACATTCCTGCAGTCAAGCATGCCAATTTCGCACTTCTTCAAAACTTGAGACATCTGTGGGATTATATTGTGTGACAAAACTGCACATTTTAGAGTGGTTTTGTATTGTCCCCAGCACAAGGTGCACCTGTGTAATGATCATGCTGTTTAATCAGCTTCTTGATATGCCACATCTGTCAGGTGGATGGATTAAATTGGCAAAGAAGAAATGCTCACTAACAGCGATGTAAACAAATGTGTTCACAAATTTGAGAGAAATAAGCTTTTTGTGCATATGGAACATTTCTGGGATCATTTATTTCAGCTCATGGAACATGGGACCAACACTTTGCATGTTGCGTTTATATTTTTTTCCAGTGTAATAGAAATGGTGGCTACTGTGAAACCCTGAAGTGATATGATACATATTCAGGACTGGAGTGGCATGATGTGGTCCTGGTAACCAGTCTGTGGTCCATTTCATCTCAATTCCAGGTTTGGAATTGTATCGCACTCTCAATGAGAAATTCCATGTCTGATTTATGTAACAGAAGTTGAAATGAAGTTGACCCTCAGCGTCTTTGCCTGTTAATGATATTTGCTTACCCTCTGTTAGATCAGTCTGTTTCTCTATCTCTCTTCTCTCCCTCTGCCTCCTCTTCGCTTTTCTGCCCTCCCTCCCTCCCTCCCTCCCTCCCTCCCTCCCTCCCTCCCTCCCTCCCTCCCTCCCTCCCTCCCTCCCTCCCTCCCTCCCTCCCTCCCTCCCTCCCTCCCTCCACTCTTTGTTGAACACCTCTCTCCTCCCCCTGCCACTGCAGATGGTAGTGTGTGGGTTGTGTGTGTTGGCCAGGTGAGGTAGAAAACAAGCTGTGCTGTGTCCCAGTGCAGGCCAGGCTACCTGGTGCCTGAGATGTCACCTTCCTGTGCACTAATTACAGTCAACAGACGGCAGCACACGCTCGACTGGCTCCTCGCTGTAAATACAGGCCTCATGTGGACACAGAGAAGGGAGAACTACAGGTACACACACACACACACACACACACACACACACACACACACACACACACACACACACACACACACACACACACACACACACACACACACACACACACACACACACACACAGGTAGAACAAATGGTCAATGGATGCCCCCATGGCGAGTGGGCACAGATCAGAGAATCTCTCTCTCTCCCTCCCTTCAATTACCCCCAGCCTCCATGGTGGAGGGGAATAGCTAATGACAGAGAGAGGGAGGGGATGGAGTGTCATTATGATAGGCTAATATGAGCTTGATGAGTGAAAGGCAGAGCCGTGTGTGTACTGCCCCCCTTCTCCTCTTCCTTGTTTTTGTAATGGTTCCCTCCTTCCTTTAAAATAGTATGAATGGAGTGTGCTCATTGAAAACAATACATTTTTTCTTTGTTAGGGGCAATGTTGTGGCGGCAGGGTATCCTAGTGGTTAGAGTGCTGGACTAGTAACCGAAAGGTTGCTAAGATCAAATCCCCAACCTGACAAGGTAAAAAACTGTCATTCTGCCCCTGAACCCACTGTTCCTAGGCTGTCATTGAAAATAAGACTTTGTTTGTTACTGACTTTCCTAGGTAAAGAAAGGTAGAAAAATGTTCTACATACCAAGATTTTTTTCCTAGAAAACGGTGTTTACTTGACTCATATATTGCAAAACCCCCATTTCAGTTCTTGGAATTCATGTTAAAGATTATGAATCATAATGCCATAGTTTTGTTATTTAAATGCCACATGGTATCACATGTCATATCCTAATGGCATAGTCTTAACATTTAAAAGTGAAGATTAGAGCGGCAGTTAGAGGCTGGGAACTGTTTTTAAATGCTAGCAGCAGACATCTGCATATGGGATAGTGGGATGCAGGTCGTGGTTGGCTCCAGTGATGTAGTGGAGGGTAAACCCACGTAAATACAGTTTACCCCGCTCTTTTCATTTCATAAATAGGGTTAATACGCACCTGTTATGGGATATTATCATTTTTAGCATTAGCATTTATGCTACTGGCCTCCTGTCATTTTGGAAATGTTGGTATGCTAGCATTTATCCATCATGTATTTACCTCTATATCCTTGGCTGTCTCCCTTTCTCAGAGTGACGTGATTATATGATAAGGCACTGATGGTGCTCTGTCTGAAATGCTCGTACAACAGTCATGTACAGTTTGAGAGTGATGTGATGACATGGGCCCTGACTCCCTGACCCTGTCAGTGGTTCCTGTGAGGAGATTTTGTTCCCTCACCTAATGCAGTGCCCTTCATCTGACCTCTGCCTCTCTATGGGCCCTAAGTGCTAACTGCATCTCTTTCTCTCCCTCTCTCTCTCACTTCCACTCCCTCTGTCTTTCTTCTACCTTCTCCACTACCTTTACCTCTCACTGCCCTTTCACTCTTCCTCTTCCACTCTTTTCAACATTCTTGCCTTCTCTCTTTATTTTTGAATCTCTTATTTTTTTGTATCATTCTGTCATTCTCTCTGAAGTGCTGTGTAAACAGGTCAAGAGGCTTAAAGGCCAGAGGCGTTGCATGTGGAAATGTGTGTGCATGTGTGGAGTGGTTTGTCGTTTGCCAGCGTTATGCCTGATCCCAGTCCACACTCGTGCTAGCTACTGTGCTGTTCCTGGAAAGCCAGTAGTCAGTCAGTCAGTCAGTCAGTCAGTCTGTCAGTCAGTCAGTCAGTGTGCCTGCCTACTGCTTACAGTAGAGTAGCAGTGTAACGGACTAACGCCTAGATGCATCACCAGCACATCACATAGCACATCCCCACTCCAACCTCCCCAGTCCTGCTATGGTGTCTTCTTGAAGTACCCTCCCCCAGGACACTCAGCTGCTATGGAAAAGTACTGACATATAGAGGCTATGACAACGAGATACTGCCGGAGGTGTAACCTGGTTTACTTTATTGTAAGGACATTTGGAAGAATAGCCATGGAAGTAAACTGTTCAGACTAGACTTTATACTGTAAATGGTGTCCATTTTATGGACCTTCTAGTGTTGATATGACAGTATTGCTGGGTACCTAACTGTACAGAAATACTACAATGTCGTGGTTAACGGCAATTTATTGGTTCTTTGTAGTAACCTTACCAATATGGCCATCAAGCTGTCATTCAACAGTAATAGACATCTTTTTCAATGGTCTTTTCTGTTGATGGAAACTGACATGGTCTTAGACCTGTCATTAAACATATACTTTAGAGCTGTAAAGCTTTAGAGCTGTGTGTTGCCTCCCACTAGGCACCCACTGGTTGTATCGACATTGTTTCCACGTCATTTCAGTGTGTTCTGTGATGTAGTGTAGAGACACCTGAAGGACGTAGGATGTGTATATTAATGTCTGGGATGTGACCTCGGTAACACCCTTCTACTCTGTCTGCAGGGATGACACACACACACACACACACACACACATTTTTCTTTCTTTCCTTCTCAATTCGCTCTCCCCTGCTCTTCTTTCTCTCAATCTCTTTAGCTCTCTCCTTATCCTTTTCTCTCTGTCAGTCTCACTATCTCTCTCCTCTCTTTCTTTCTCCGGTCTCACTGAGTTATCTCTCTATCCCTCTATTCCCTTAGTAATGATGAATCATCTGCATTACTCTGACTGTACGCCTAACTCCATTTGATCACAGCCCAGCCCCAGGATCTGCCAATCACACTGGCCCATACTCGACTGACAGCCTGCGTTTCCATAGCGCCTGTCTCCGTGACAGACTGTGTGGTGGAAATACAAAAGAGGTTTGGGTTTGGGTTTCGCTCCATTGAAAAACATCCCCTCAGTGTCGTTAGCGTCTCGACATCTCAAGAAACCATTCTCTCCATCTTTCCCTCATAGCTAACTTCGACACCGTCAAGCTTGCTAATGTGCCTTGGGAAACTTCCATATGTGATACACCCTCTTGATTTGGTCTCATGAAACAACATTTGAAATAGTGTTTTTTACATTGGATAAAAGCAGAGACACAGACCTACATAATGGTATATCATACACTACAGTTGAGGAACAATGGGAAAGTAATTCTGCTTTGAATATTGATAAACTTGTAATCTCACTTTTGAGAAAATGGCCTTTGAATGTTTTGGTACCCACCCATTCAGTGTCGTTCACACCCTTTTAAGCTTTAGAACCACCCATCTCTTTAAGGGTTGATCGGAGCATTTTGTCCTAGCAACAATAGTCAAGCACCCAATCGCGCTGGCTAACTTTGGCTAGCTTGCTACCTACTTCCAGACACAAATGAGAGAACAGCTCACAGCTCATAATTTAACTCGCCCTAGCAGAGCTGGTTAGGCTGTTTTTATGTTATTCGGAGCGTTGGTGACTGCAACTGTGCTGCTGGCAACAATTAATGTTTTTTTGCCAACGTTTAATGTTTTTTTGCCATCGGCCATATTCAATGGTGTTAAGCATTTCTAAATTCATCAGTTATTCTGTGCTCTGGCACACTCAGACGAGAGTGCTCTGAAATTGGAGTAGATCCCCAGAACAAATTTACCAGCTACATCTATCAACAGTTGTTGCAGTGACATTCTATTGAAATGGATACTTGCATAGTGGAGTCTTTTGTTAAGACATGTAGCTACCTAGCTAGATAAACAATTAACTATAATCCCAACTCATGACGTTACTACCCTGCATGAATGTGCAGGTAGCTAACCAACCAGGTACAACGTTACCTAGCTAACATTAGGCTATAACTAGCAAAGCAAATGGCTCTGAGATACTAATAGTAAGATCATACACGTAACGTTAGATTTCAAAACTTGGTCCTCCAGAAGGTGGAGAGCAACACTTATGCAGTTCTACAACACGATCCATTTAAAAAAGCTGTGTTAGACAGGATTACCTACACATACTGACCAGCTCAAATAGACAGCAGTGTGCTATATGGCAGACCAATCCAAGCTCATCTCTCGGCATGTCCAGCCCACTCATTATCTCAGCCAATCATGGCTAGTGGGAAGGATGCAGACTTTTTCTGTGGCTAAACCAACTAGGCTCGGAATTTAGCAACTGTATTTGTATTTACAGATGTCATACAAGTCTGTTATTAACTCTTAGAACCACCCATCCCGGATCCGGGAGAATTGTCATCAACAACGCTGAATAGCACAGCGCCACAGTCAAATAATATTTCTAGAAAATATTCATATTCATGAAATCACAAGTGCAATATAGGAAAACACAGCTTAGCCTTTTGTTAATCCACCTGTCGTCTCAGATTTTGAAATTATACAGCGAAAGCAATACAAGCGTTTGTGTAAGTTTATCGATTGCTCGACAAAACAATAAGTACACCTAGCATCAGGTACCTTGGACACGAAAATCAGAAAAGCAATCAAATTAATCGTTTCCCTTTGATGATCTTCGGATAATTTCACTCACGAGACTCCCAGTTAGACAGCAAATGTTCCTTTTGTTCCATAAAGATAGTGTTTATATCCAAATACCTCCGTTAGTTTGGTGCGTTATGCCCAGGAATCCACCGGAAAGAACGGTCACGACAACGCAGACAAAAATTCCAAATTATATCCATAATGTCAACAGAAACATGTCAAAAGTTTTTTTATAATCAATCCTCAGGAGGGTGTTTTTCAAATATCTATTCGATAATATATCCACCGGGACAGTTGGCTTTTCACTAGGACCGGGAGTAACAATGGCCGCCTCTCTCTTTTGCGCACAAATCACTCTCAGAGCCCCCACCTGTCCACTTACGCAATGTGGTCGTTCACGCTCATTCTTCAAAATAAAAGCCTGGAACTATGTCTAAAGGCTGTTGACACCTTAGGGAAGCCATAGAAAAGGAATCTGGTTGATATCCCTTTAAATGGGCAATAGGGATGCATAGGAACACAGGGGTTTCAAAATAAGAGGCACTTCCTGATTGGATTTTTCTCTGGCTTTCGCCTGCAATATCAGTTCTGTTATACTCACAGACACAATTTTTACAGTTTTGGAAACTTTAGAGTGTTTTCTATCCTAATCTGTCAATTATATGCATATTCTCACATCTGGTCCTGAGAAATAGCCCGTTTACTTACTTTTATTTTTCCAAACATAAAAATAGTGCCCCCTAGCTTCAAGAGGTAGTTGATAGTTGATAGTTCACATGTTCCAGAAGGCATTTCTGCGTAAAAAAAACGCTTAATGATAAAATAAAAAGAGTTTACTTTGAAATGTCTCTCCCGTGAAGTAGTGACCCGCGACATACGCCTCATTTCCTGAAACAATTTACATATACAGTTCATTCGGAATGTATTCAGACCCCTTGCCTTTTTCCACCTTTTGTTACGTTACAGCCTTATTCTAAAATGTATTAAATATATGTTTTTCTCTTCAATCTAAACACAATAACCCATAATGACAATGTAAAAAAACATATATATTTTTTTTGCAAATGTATATTAAAAAAGTATTCGGACACTTTGCTATGAGACTCGAAATTGATCTCAGGTGCATCATGTTTCCATTGAGAATCCTTGAAATGTTTTTACAACTTGATTGGAGTCCACCTGTGGTAAATTCAATTGATTGGAGATGATTTGGAAAGGCAACTGTATATATAAGGTCTCACAGTTGACTGTGCATGTCAGAGAAAAAAACCAAGCCATGAGGTCAAAGGAATTGTCCATAGTGCTCCAAGACAGGATTGTGTCAAGACACAGATCTGGGGAAGGGTACCAAAAACTGTCTGCAACATTGAAGGTACCCAAGAAAACAGTGGCCTCCATAATTCTTAAATGGAAGAAGTTTGGAACCACCAAGTCTCTTCCTAGAGCTGGCTGCCCAGCCAAATTGAGCGATCGGGGGAGAAGGGCCTTGGTCAGGGCGGTCACCAAAAACACGATAGTCATTCTGACAGAGCTCCAGAGTTCCTTTGTGGAGACAGGAGAACCTTCTAGAAGGACAATCAACTATGCAGCCCTCCACCACTCAGGTCTTTCTGGTAGAGTGGCCAAATGGAAGCCACTCCTCAGTAAAATGCACATGACAGCCCTTTTGGAAGCATGGTGGTGCTGTGGGGGTGTTTTTCAGTGGCAGGGACTGGGAGACTAGTTGGGATTGAGGGAAAGATGAACGGAGCAAAGTACAGAGAGAGATCCTTGATGAATACCTGCACCAGAGCGCTCAGGACCTCAGACTGGGGCAACGGTTCACCTTCCAACAGGATAATGACCCTAAGCACACAGCCAAGACAACGCAGGAGTGGCTTCAGGACAAGTCTCTGAATGTCCTTGAGTGGTCCAGCCAGAGCCCGCTCTTGAACCCTATCAAACATCTCTTGAGAGACCTGAAAATAGCTGTACAGCGACGCTCCTCATCCAACCTGACAGAGCTTGAGAGGATCTGCAGAGAAGAATGGGAGAAACTCTCCAAATACAGGTGTGCCAAGCTTGTAGCGTCATACCCAAGAAGACTCAAGGCTGTAATCGCTACCAAAAGTGCTTCAACAAAGTACTGAGTAAAGGGTCTGAATACTTATGTAAATGTGGTATTTTAGTTTTTTCTTTGTCATTATGGGGTATTGTGTGTAGATTGATAAGGGGGAAAAAACTATTTAATTAATTTTAGAATAAGGCTGTAACGTAACAAACTGTGTAAAATGTCAATGGGTCTGAACACTTTCCGATTGCACTGTATGTGGTGAATTATCCAAGGTTCAATCTAGGAGAACAACAGGGAGCTGCATGGTGTTGAGGAATATTAAACAGTGGTGGAAAAAGTACCCAATTGTCATACTCAAGTAAAAGTTAAAGTCACGCAGTAAAATACTACTTGAGTAAATGTCTAAATGTATATAATTGTAAATATATTGAAGTATTAACAGTAAATGTAATTGCTTAAATATACTTATTGATCAAAAGTAAAAGTATAAATAATTTCAAATTCCTTACTTTAAGCAAACCAGATGGTACCATTTTCTTGTTTTTTAATTTTACGGATAGCAGGGCACACTCCAACACTCAGAGATGATTTACAAACAAGAAATGTGTTTAGTGAGTCCGCCAGATAAGAGGCAGTAGAGATGACCAGGGATGTTCTCTTGATATATGCGTGAATTGGACCATTTTCCTGTCTTGCTAAGCCTTCTAAATGTAATGAGTACTTTTGGCTGTCAGGCAAAATATATGGAGTAAAAAGTACATTATTTTCTTTAGGAATGTAGTGAAGTAAAAGTAGTCAAACAATATAAATAGTAAATTACAGATACCCAAAAAATCTACTGTACTACTTTCAAGTATTTTAACTTAAATACTTTACACCACTGTTATTATTTAGCCAGCAGCATACCAACCTGCATCCCACTGCTAGTTTGCATCTGAAGCAAAGCAAGGTTGGTCCTGGTCAGTCCTTGGATGGGAGATCAGATGCTGCTGGAAGTGGTGTTGGAGTGTCAGAAGGAGGTGCCCTTTCCTTTGGTCTAAAGAAAATATATACCCATGTCCCAGGGCAGTGATTGGGGGTGCTGTCTTTTGGATGGGATGTTAAACGGATGTCCTGACTCTCTATGGTCACTAAAGATCCCATGGAGTAGGGGTGTTAACTCCGGTGTCCTGGCTAAATTCTCAATCTGGCCCTCTTACTGTCACCTAATCATTCCCAGCTTGTAATTGGCTCATTCCTCCCTCTCCCCTGTAACTATTCCCCAGGTTGTTGCTGTAAATGAGAATGTGTTCTCAGTCAACTTACCTGGTAAAATAAGGGTTAGAAAATATATAGTATTTTTATTATATGTGATGGTATTTACTTGCAGCCACTGAGTCCTACTGTCCTGTTGCTCCTCCACAGGGAGCTGATGACAGTCTCACCACTGCCTATGGGGAAGACACACGCACACACACATACACACACACACACACACACACACACACACACACACACACACACACACACACACACACACACACACATACACACACACACACACACACGCGCACACACACACACACACACACACACACGCACACACACATACACACATACACACACACACACATACACACACAAACGCACACGCGCACACGCACACGCACACACACACACACACACAAAAAAAGACGTGTGACACAATGATGCAAGGGCAGCCACATGGCTGTCATGTTAACCGCCAAACCCCCGCATCGCTGAGGACATTTCATGTGCTTTCATGTGTGTGTGTGTGTGTGTGTGTGTGTGTGTGTGTGTGTGTGTGTGTGTGTGTGTGTGTGTGTGTGTGTGTGTGTGTGTGTGTGTGTGTGTGTGTGTGTGCGTGTGTGTGTGTGTGTGGCTGTGTGTGTGTGTGTGTGTGCGTGTGCGCGTGTGAGTTTGTGTGCGTGTGTGTGTGTGCATATGCACGTTAGCAGTGTGAATGGCCACAGGTAGGGCTCTAAATTAAACATTTTCATTGGTAGCACTGGTGCTCACAACTTAAAAATGTTAGAAGCACCACATGAAATTTAGGACTATCAGAAAATCAGATTTTTAAGTTGAGTTCCATTCTATATTAGGCCTATATGAATTACATCTACTTTTGAAGCACACGTTATGTAACATTTATATGTAATATGTAACATTTACATTTTTTGATTGAACTGGGCAAGTTAGTTAAGAACAAATTCTTATTTACAATGAATGCCTAGGAACAGTGGGTTAACTGCCTTGTTTAGGGGCAGAAGGACAGAGTTTTACCATGTCAGCTTGGGGATCCGTTCTAGCAACATTTCAGTTACTAGTCCAACGCTCTAACCACTAGGCTACCTGCCGCCCCATTGTAACGACATTAGTTTATTATAAAGGCTAAATGTTTATACAAATACCTGTCATTGAAATTACAAAGTCATTTGTGGAATATTTGGTTTCTACATTGTGTATAAATTACTATTTTCCTATTGAGATGCATTACACTGAAAATTGTACACTGTTTCTTTCAAAACATCAGCATTGTGAATAGGACCTCCAAGAGATCTGTCATTCATTCATTGCTCTGATCATTGATCTCCTGAAGATAAAGCTATCCCTTTTCCTTTCTTTCTATGCCCACAAATGTTTGGGTATACTGGTAAAGTTAGCTAGGTAGCCAATGAGGTAACATGACTGAATAAAGTGTAAACAAATGGTTAACGACGCGCAATTAGTGTTAGAAAGGACCACGACATGGTTAATGACTGTATATTGCAGTCCTGGTGATCCACTGTAGGAAGATGAAAATGTTGCTCTGGTAATATGTGTCAGATCTTTTGATCTGGTCCTGCTAGAAGCAGAACTAGCAGTAATGGTGCAACCATGATGCTATGGAATCTGCACTCGCTTTTTTTCTCTTGGGCACTTGGAAACAACAGTACATCTAAGCATTATCATCACAACAATTATTTTCTGGGAGATTTTTTTCATGGTCTCAGAGTGCTCCTAAAATAAAACTCCTGTTCGCACAGCAAAATATTTAATTGCATATATGACCAAAGTAGTTGCACTTTAGAGCCTTGGCCACAGGGATGTTTGTGCTTTTCCGTCTGATTGAGCTAGAATGATGCTGTGATGTCAAATGTAGGAATGGGGAGGGGCAAAGGGGCTGAGACGGACAACTGAAGGCTGGAGGGAGTACGGATATGGAGTGGGAGACAGAGAGAGGGAGGACATCAAGCGAAAAATGTACTGTATCTGGAAGCAGGGGGTGGTGGATCATTGCGTCTGTTTGTCTTAGTATCGTCCTCTGACTGGGAATCAGGGAAAACATCAGGAGAGAAACACACTGTTCTAAAACACAACTACTGCAATCCAACAGTCAGGCAGACAGAGAGAGAGAGAGAATAGTCCCAACATTCCAGAACAGAACAGCATAGCCAGTGACATTCTATCGTTCTTAATTTCTATGAACACAGCTAGCTACCATAAATATTTTATAGCAGTAGAATAAAACCGTAGTACTCACATCATTCAGGGACAGTGAGAGAACAGAGACCAGACAAAGCCCCGTCTACAGTCTACACTATACTAGAATCAACAGTGTGCTTGATCTTTGTCTTGATTGTGTGAGAGACTGCAGCTATTTTGTACATCTGTGATTATAGGACCCATAACATGGTCCATGGCTGTTCATGGCTGTGTACTCCCCATCCTACCCCTACAGCCTGGCTGTGTACACCCCATCCTACCCCTACAGCCTGGCTGTGTACACCCCATCCTAACCCTACAGCCTGGCTGTGTATCCCCATCCTACCCCTACAGCATGGCTGTGTATCCCCATCCTACCCCTACAGCCTGGCTGTGTATCCCCATCCTACCCCTACAGCCTGGCTGTGTATCCCCATCCTACCCCTACAGCCTGGCTGTGTACTCCCCATCCTACCCCTACAGCCTGGCTGTGTATTCCCATCCTACCCCTACAGCCTGGCTGTGTATCCCCATCCTACCCCTACAGCATGGCTGTGTATCCCCATCCTACCCCTACAGCCTGGCTGTGTATCCCCATCCTACCCCTACAGCCTGGCTGTGTATCCCCATCTTACCCCTACAGCCTGGCTGTGTATCCCCATCCTACCCCTACAGCCTGGCTGTGTATCCCCATCCTACCCCTACAGCCTGGCTGTGTATCCCCATCCTACCCCTACAGCCTGGCTGTGTACTCCCCATCCTACCCCTACAGCCTGGCTGTGTATCCCCATCCTACCCCTACAGCCTGGCTGTGTACTCCCCATCCTACCCCTACAGCCTGGCTGTGTATCCCCATCCTACCCCTACAGCCTGGCTGTGTACTCCCCATCCTACCCCTACAGCCTGGCTGTGTATCCCCATCCTACCCCTACAGCCTGGCTGTGTACTCCCCATCCTACCCCTACAGCCTGGCTGTGTATCCCCATCCTACCCCTACAGCCTGGCTGTGTATCCCCATCCTACCCCTACAGCCTGGCTGTGTATCCCCATCTTACCCCTACAGCCTGGCTGTGTATCCCCATCCTACCCCTACAGCCTGGCTGTGTATCCCCATCCTACCCCTACAGCCTGGCTGTGTATCCCCATCCTACCCCTACAGCCTGGCTGTGTATCCCCATCTTACCCCTACAGCCTGGCTGTGTACTCCCCATCCTACCCCTACAGCCAGGCTGTGTATCCCCATCCTACCCCTACAGCCTGGCTGTGTATCCCCATCCTACCCCTACAGCCTGGCTGTGTATCCCCATCTTACCCCTACAGCCTGGCTGTGTATCCCCATCCTACCCCTACAGCCTGGCTGTGTATCCCCATCCTACCCCTACAGCCTGGCTGTGTACTCCCCATCCTACCCCTACAGCCAGGCTGTGTATCCCCATCCTACCCCTACAGCCTGGCTGTGTACTCCCCATCCTACCCCTACAGCCTGGCTGTGTATCCCCATCCCACCCCTACAGCCTGGCTGTGTATCCCCATCCTACCCCTACAGCCTGGCTGTGTACTCCCCATCCTACCTCTACAGCCTGGCTGTGTATCCCCCTTCTCTCTTTCCTCCCATATTCTTTCCCATCCTCTGGGGCCTGGTCTCCAGGGCTGGAGCAATGGAAAGGGAGGGATAGATGAAGAGGAAGAGAAGGAGGGATAGGCACAGTAAATGAGAAGCGTCTAAACATGGAGCGGGGCCAGCAAGCAGACTCAGTCACACTATCTGAGTCAGAGCCCTGGTGTTGCGTGGGTGGGGCTTCCATCTTTTGGCAGGCATACTATTGGCTGTCCCCCCGCAGTCCAACGGGGGTTGACTAAATCACTGCCCCCACACGGTGGTTCAGTGCCCCCACAGGGTCCTCTCTCAGTGGGGGTGGAGGTCCTTCTGGCCCTGGTGCTGCAGGGGGGACGCCCACCAGCGTTTACCCGCCACAGACTGCACCACAGTGGGGCAGAGTGGCTCTCACACCCTCCCTCTCACCTCCACACCCCCGTATGCCCTGAGAATATAGGGACTAAAGATAGATATGCAAAGGAAGGAATATTTACAGTACAATATCGACAAATCACTCTTGATGGAGACTTTCTGTACCAATTTAAAGATTATCTGATTTTGAAGTTATTTTCAATTGGAAGGATTGGTACTGCACTGTATATGAAAAATAACATTATTTGCAACTTCTTTTTAGACAAGATGGTATCTCGTCAACACAATGCTGGCTAGGCTACTCCAATTCTGATTACATGAATCTAGGTTCTAATTGCTCATTGTGAGATAGGAACATCATATATCCATATTATCCACAGAACAGGCTGGTCAGGCTTCCCACCGGGTGAATGATGAACACATGCTGTGAAAAGGCTTAGCTAGCAACGTTGCGAGGCTGCCATTAGCTCTCATTTGGGGTCTATTGCACTGATTCTTCTTCCTGTCTGGCGCTTGGCAACACTTTCACTTTCTCATTAAGAACGCTGTCAATGATTGCTGATAACACGGATTGGCCCGAAACATCAAACGCATTAATCTACACAGTCCTATACAGCTTCTGCCAGGGACCTCACAATGTTCCCTCACCACTTTAACCCTTTCAGTATTGGTTGGCTACTAACGGTTGCAACTCAATTTCAAGGTCATCCGTTGCTCGAGTAGAATGGCAATGCTATACTGTAGATGAGATACAGGATCTACAAAGAATCAATATTATATTCAAAGTATAATATATCCCCATTGTCTTATACATTGACAGTGAAAACTCGTCTTGATATCTTGATATTTCTAAAGATGGAGAACCACTGCAGATATATTTTGAAGATGCTCCTGCTGCTGCTGCTGATGATGATGATAACGTTTAGGCGGTCAAGTAAGTTGATGCTTCGCTTTGACAAAAATTGCCTCGAATGTTATCTCTTTGTTCTATCTTTTCTCTCTCTCTCTCTGATTGTGTCTTTCTGTCTCTCCGTCTGTCAGCAGGTAGTTCTCTGTGGAACGATCAATGGCTGGGCTCTGGTGCAATTTTTTTTAAACTGTTGCTGCAGTGCCATGCATTTTTAATGGAGAAGGCCATTGTAGGGGGTTGTGCATATGTGTGTGTGTCAGAGAGGAAGAAGATAGAAATAGCTCCATTAAGTTTAAGGAAGTTACTACACTAGTGATGTCTGATCTCTTACCCAAAGAGCTTGATCTTTCTAGAATACACTGTGTGTGTGTGTGTGTGTGTGCGTGTGTGTGTGTGTGTGTGTGTGTGTGTGTGTGTGTGCACGTGCACGTGCACGTGCATGTGTTTGCTTGATTAACATGTGAAACCCTATGTGGTTGGTGGCAGTGCTGCAGCACCCGTGCACTGACCGGAGGAGTCAATTAATAAGGTCTCTCTCTCTCTCTCTCTCTCTCTCTCTCTCTCTCTCTCTCTCTCTCTCTCTCTCTCTGCTGTTTTGCCGAGCTGATTCCGTTCCTTAATGCTACACCCCCCTCTGTTCCCTCTGTTCACATGTCCCTATTTGCTTCACCTACACACCACCTGGCAAAAATCTGGACCTGGCAGTTTGTGTGTGTGTGTGTGTGTGTGTGTGTGTGTGTGTGTGTGTGTGTGTGTGTGTGTGCGTGTGTGTGTGTGCATGAGTGGTGACTCACCGTGTGTGACCAGACCACCTTGTGTGTACAGACGTATGATCATAGTACCTGCTGTGTTGATATATACAGTGTGTGTGTATATTTTTTATATATTTGTGTGCAATGCTTTCAGAAAGTTTTCACACACCTTGATTTGTTCCACATATTGTTGTGTTACATCCTGAATTTAAAATAGATTAAACAGAGATTTTCTTTGTCACTGACTAACACACATTAATGTCAAAGTGGAGTTACAGTTGAAGTCGAAAGTTTACATACACCTTAGCCAACTGCATTTAAACTCTGTTTTTCACAATTCATGACATTTAATCCTAGTAAACATTCCCTGTTTTAGGTCAGGTAGGATCCCCACTTTATTTTAAGAATGCGAAATGTCTTTTATTTCTTTCATCACATTCCCAGTGGGTCAGAGGTTTACATACACTCAATTAGTATTTGGTAGCATTGCCTTTAAATTGTTTAACTTGGGTCAAAGGTTTCGGGTACCATTCCACAAGCTTCCCACAATAAGTTGGGTGAATTTTGGGCCATTGCTCCTGACAGAGCTGGTGTAACTGAGTCAGGTTTGTAAGCCTCCTTGCTTGTACATGCTTTTTCAGTTGTGCCTAAAAATTGTCTGTAGGATTGAGGTCAGGGCATTGTGATGGCCACTCCAATACCTTGACTTTGTTGTCCTTAAGCCATTTTGCCACAACTTTGGAAGTATGCTTGGCGTCATTGTCCATTTGGAAGACCGATTTGCGACCAAGATTTAACTTCCTGACAGATGTCTTGAGATGTTGCTTCAATATATCCACATAATTTTCCTTTCCTCATGATGCCATCTATTTTGTGAAGTGCAGCAGTTCCTCCTGCAGCAAAGCACCCCCAAAACATGATGCTGCCATGGTTGGGATGATGTTCTTCGGCTTGCAAGCCTCCCCTTTTTCCTCCAAACATAACGATGGTCATTATGGCCAAACAGTAATATTTTTGTTTCATCAGACCAGAGGACATTTCTCCAAAAAGTACGATATTTGTCCCCATGTGCAGTTGCAAACCGTAGTCTGGCATTTTTATGGCGGCTTTGGGGAAGTGGCTTCTTCCTTGCTGAGCGGCCTTTCAGGTTATGTCGATTTAGGACTCATTTTACTATGGATATAGATACTTTTGTACTTGTCCTCCAGCATCTTCACAAGGTCGTTTGCTGTTGTTCTGGGATTGATTTGCACTTTTCACACCAAAGTACGTTCATCTCTAGGAGACTGAACTCGTCTCCTTCCTGAGCGGTATGACGTCTGCGTGGTCCCATGGTGTTTATACTTGCGTACTATTGTTTGTACAGATGAACGTGGTACCTTCAGGCATTTGTAAATTCCTCCCACGGATGAACCAGACTTGTGGAGGTCTACAATTATTTTCTGAGGTCTTGGCTGATTTCTTTTGATTTTCCCATGATGTCAAGCAAAGAGACACTGAGTTTGAAGGTAGGCCTTGAAACCTCCACAGGTACACGTCCAATTGACAGAAGCTTCTAAAGCCATGACATAATTTTTTGGAATTTTCCAAGCTTTTTAAAGGCACAGTCAACTGTGTATGTAAACTTCTGACCCACTGGAATTGTGATACAGGGAATTATAAGTAAAATAATCTGTCTGTAAACAATTGTTGGAAAAATTACTTGTGTCATGCGCAAAGTAGATGTCCTAACTGACTTGCCAAAACTATAGTTTGTTATCAAGAAATTTGTGGAGTGGTTGAAAAGCAAGTTTTAATGACTCCAACCTACATGTATGTAAACTTTCAACTTTTGAATTGTTTACAAATTTAAAAAAATGAAAAGCAGAAATGTCTAGTCAGTAAGTATTCAACCCCTTTGTTATGGCAAACCTAAATAAGTTTAGGAGTAAAAATGTGCTTCACTAGTCAGTTGCATAAGTTGCATGGACTCACTCTGAGTGCAATAATAGTGTTTAACATGATTTTTCAATGACTACCTCATCTCTTTACCCCACACATGCAATTAGCTGTAAGGTCTCTCAGTTGAGCAGTGCATTTCAAACACAGATGGAACCACAAAGACCAGGGAGGTTTTCCAATGAAGGCTGCCTATTGGTAGATGGCAAAAAAAGCAGACATTGAATATCCCTTTGAACGTGGCAAAGTTATTAATTATACTTTGTATGGTGTATCAATTTACACAGTCACTACAAAGATATAGTGGTGGAAAAAGTACCCAATTGTCATACTTGAGTAAAAGTAAAGATACCTTAAAAGAAAATGACTCAAGTAAGAGTGAAAGTCCCCCAGTAGAATACTACTTACATTTACATTTACATTTAAGTCATTTAGCAGACGCTCTTATCCAGAGCGACTTACAAATTGGTGAATTCACCTTCTGACATCCAGTGGAACAGCCACTTTACAATAGTGCATCTAAATCATTTAAGGGGGGGGGGGTGAGAAGGATTATTTTATCCTATCCTAGGTATTCCTTGAAGAGGTGGGGTTTCAGGTGTCTCCGGAAGGTGGTGATTGACTCCGCTGTCCTGGCGTTGTGAGGGAGTTTGTTCCACCATTGGGGGGCCAGAGCAGCGAACAGTTTTGACTGGGCTGAGCGGGAAGTCTCAAATAAGAAATGTATTTGGTTATACATATTCGTAAGTATCAAAAGTAAATGTAATTGCTCAAGTATATTTTAAATTCCTTATATTAAGCAAAGCAGATGGACACATTTTCTCGTTTTTAATTATTTATGGATAGTATGGCACATGCTCCAACTCTGAGACATCATTTACAAACGAAGTTTAGTGAGTCCTCCAGATCAGAGGCAGTAGGAATGACCAGGGATGTTCTCTTGATAAGTGTGTGAATTGTCCTGCTAAGCATTCAAAACGTAACTATTGGATATCACAGAAAATGTATGGAGGAAAATGTAAAAATTGTCAAACATATAAATAGTAAAGTACTTATACCTCCAAAAACTATTTAAGTAGTACTTTGTAGTATTTTCACTTAAGTACTTTAAACCACTGCAAGATACAGTCATCCTTCCTAACTCAGTTGCCAGGGAGGAAAGAAACCACTCATGTATATCACAATGAGAACAATGATGACTTTAAAACCTCTCTAGGGTATGTGGGACACTAGCGTCCCATCTGGCCAACATCCAATGAGATTGCAGAACGCCAAATTCAAATACAGAAATACTCATTATAAAAATTCAGAAAACAAAACATATTTTACATACGTTTAAAGACTAACTTCTTGTGAATCCAACCACGGTGTCAGATTTAGAAAATGCTTTACGGCGAAAGCATAGTTTACAATTATTTGAGAACATAGCCCAGTTGACAAATTATTACAAACAGTAACCAGTCAAGCAGAAGCATTACAAAACTCAGAAATAGAGATAAAATTAATCCCTTACCTTTGATGATCTTCATATGGTTGCACTCAGAATACATTAATTTACTCAATAAATGTTCCTTTTGTTCGATAAATTCCAAAAACCTCAATTTTGTTTGCGCGTTTTCTTCAGTAATCCACAGGCACAAACGCAGTCAAAAGAGGCAGACAAGAATCCAAATTGTATCCGTAAAGTTCATAGAAACATGTCAAACGATGTTTATATTCAATCCTCAGGTTGTTTTTAGCCTAAATGATCTATAAATATTTCAACCGGACAATAATGTTGTCAATTTAAAAGGTAAACAAGACATGAAAAAGCTCTGTGACACGTCAGGGTCCACTCATTCAGGCTGGTCTTACTCCCTCATTTATAAGAACACAAGCCTGAAACAATTTCTAAAGACTGGTGACATCTAGTGGAAGGCATAGGAACTGCAAATTGAGTCCTAAGTCAATGGATACTGTAATGGCATTGAATAGAAAACTGAAAATCCTGAATGGATTTCTCTCAGGTTTTCGCCTCCAAATCAGTTCTGTTATACTCACAGACACTATTTTAACAGTGTTAAACAAATTGAAATATATTTTATGTTTGAGGTTCTTCAAAGTAGCCACTTTTTGCCTTGTTGACAGCTTTGCACATGCTTGGCATTCTCTCAACTTTATGAGGTAGTCACCTGGAATGCATTTCAGTGAACAGGTGTGCCTTGTTTCCTTAATGCTTTTGAGCCAATCAGTTGTATTGTGACAAAGGTGTGGTATACAGAAGATAGACCTATTTGGTAAAATACCTAGTCCAAATTATGGCAAGAACAGCTCAAATAAGCAAAGAGAAATGACAGTCCATCATTACTTTAAGAACTTTGAACGTTTCTTCAAGTGCAGTAGCAAAAACCATCAAGCGCTGTGATGAGACTGGCTCTCATTTTGACCGACACAGGAATGGAATACCCAGAGTTACCTTGCTGGAGAGGATAAGTTAATGAGAGTTAACTGCACCTCAGATTTCAGCCCAAATAAATGCTTCACAGAATTCAAGTAACAGACACATCTCAACATCAGCTGTTCAGAGAAGACTGCGTGAATCAGTCCTTCATGGTCGAATTGTTGCAAAGAAACCACTACTAAAGGACACCAATAATAAGAAGAGACTTGCTTGGGCCAAGAAACACAAGCAATGGACATTAGACCGGTGAAAATCTGTCTTTTGGTCTGAAGAGTCAAACTTTAGATTTTTGGTTCCAACCGCCATGTCTTTGTGAGACTCAGAGTAGGTGAACGGATGATCTCTGCATGTGTGGTTCCCACCATGAAGCATGGAGCAGGAGGTGTGATGGTGTGGGGGTGCTTTGCTGGTGACACTGCCAATGCAACGCACACTTAACCAGCATGGCTACCGCAGCAGTGATCCCATATGTACGATACTGTACATACTCTACTTTACTATAAGATGGACCACTATCCTCAAAGTGGCTAATTTCAACCTCTGTACACCTAGTCCTGTTGTGGTTTTGTCTGTTCACGACTACTCCAGTAATTTATGTGGAAGTTAACAAGTTGTTTATTTTGGACTCTCCCTCGGATGGCTTGTTCCCCGGTGTAGCACATCTGTACCCCTGCCTACCACTCTGGTAACAGTGATGTGTAGGCTGATGTGATGTGAAGGCTTACGCAGTGGACACAGAGTTACTCGTGTAAAATAAGCTGCTACCTCTGGATATCTCCCTCCCACAGGCCTCTCTTTGAACAGCAAAGTGGAGAGGTTTGTCCCCCTGTCACTCCGCCTCCTTCTAGGGCAGTCGGCCAATCAAATTGTCCGAACGGAGTTTTCTGCATGTCAGCCAGGGTAGAAGAAGAAACAGGGAATCTGGGATTGAGCAGGTTTTGAGGGAGAGCAGAGGAAAAGGCCATGGAGACACACTCAGACTAACTGTATGCACGCACACACACACACAAACACACACACACACACACGCACACAAACACACACACAAACACACAAACACACATGGATATGAGTGAAAATCCCTCGTGGGAATTGACTTAGACTTGACAGAAGTGTTAACTCTATGGCAGGGTCAGATTGCTGACAAAACAGGGAGAGAGAGAGAGTGGGATTGAAACAAAAAGCTTTTGACAAAATTTGGCATGAGCGTCTTCTGTATAAATTGATAGAAAGCAGTTTTGGGGGAAAAATATTATACAATCCATGTACACAAACAACATGTGTGCAGTTAAAATTGGTAAAACACATATAGTTTTCTTTCCACAGGGCTGTGTGAGACAGGGATGCAGCTTAAGTCCCAACCTTTTCAACATAATGTATAGATATCAATGACTTGACGGGAGCACTAGGACAGTCTACAGTCTCGTACTAGAGTCTGAAGTCAAATGCTTACTGTTTCAGATGCTCTGGTGCTTCTGTACCCAACCAAGGAGGGCGTCAGTCTTAAATAATTTTCCACACATAGTCTGTGCCTTTATTTCGTTTTCATGCTAGTGAGGGCCAAGAATCCACTCTCACATAGGTACGTGGTTGCAAAGGGCATCAGTGTCTTAACAGAGCGATTTGCCTAGGCAAGAAACTCTGAGCGCAGTCCTATCCAGAAATCTGGCAGTGGCTTCTGATTAAATACATTTTCACAGAACCGCTTGTTGCAATTTCGATGAGACTCTCTTGTTCAGATATCGGTAAGTGAACTGGAGGCAGGGCATGAAAGGGATAAAGAATCCAGTTGTGGTGAAGTACCTGCTTAATTTGCACAAAACAAATCATACAATGATGGAAAGAGCTGTGTGTTGTCCTTGTTAATGCAGATTATAGAAGAGCTCCAACTTCTTAATCATAGACTCAATTTTGTCCCACTCATTGAATATAGTTGCGGAGAGTCCCTGTAATGCTAGATTCAGATCATTCAGGTGAGAAAAAACATCACCCAGATAGGCCAGTCGTGTGAGAAACTTGTCATCATGCTAGCGGTCAGACAAGTGAAAATGATGGTCAGTAAAGAAAACTTTAAGCCTGTTTCCCAATTTATAAAAACATGTCAATACTTTGCCCCTTGATAACCAGCACCCTTCTGTATGTTGCAAAAGCATTATGTGGTCGCTACCCATATCATTGCATAGTGCAGAAAATACACGAGAGTTCAGGGGCATAACTTTAACAAAGTTAACCATTTTCACTGTAGTGTCAAAAACGTCTTTCTAGCTGTCAGGCATTCCCTTGGCAGCAAGAGCCTCTCAGTGGATGCTGCAGTGGACCCAAGTGGTGTTGGGAGCAACTGCTTGCACATTACCACTCCACTATGTCTCCCTGTCATGGCTTTTTCTCCATCAGTACAGATACCAACATGAGCTGCAGCTACGTTTGGCTACCGACTTCGGCGGAAGTCGTGACAGTACCCACCCTTGAGCGGAGCGCCGACTCCGGCATCGGGGACGACCCGGGGGGCGAGGCACAGGGCGATCCGTCCAGCGACGGTGAAACTCCCGCAGCAGTTCATGGTCTAAACCATCCGCAACCGGAACCCAGCACCTCTCCTCCGGACTATACCCCTCCCACTCCACGAGGTACTGAAGGCCCCTCGCCCGACGCCTCGAATCCAGGATGGACCGAACGGAGCACACCGGGGCCCCCTCAATGTCCAAATGGGGCGGAGTGACCTCCCACACCTCAGATTACTGGAGAGGACCAGCCACCACCGGCCTGAGGAGAGACACATGGAATGAGGGGTTAATACGATAATCAGAGGGAAGCTGTAATCTGTAACACACCTCGTTCACCCTCCTCAGGACTTTGAAGGACCCCACAAACCGCGGACCCAGCTTCCGGCAGGGCAGGTGGAGGGGCAGGTTTCGGGTCGAGAGCCAGACCCGGTCCCCCGGTACGAACGCCGGGGTTTAACTGCTGTGACGGTCCGCGCTGATTTCTGGCGAAGCGCGGCTCACTGGAGGTGTACACGGGCGGCCTCCCATGTCTCCTCCGCGCGCCTGAACCAGTCGTCCACCGCAGGAGCCTCGGTCTGACCCTGATGCCACGGTGCCAGAACCGGCTGGTACCCCAATACACTCTGAAAGGGGGAGAGGTTAGTGGAGGAGTGGTGAAGCGAGTACTGTGCCATTTCGACCCAGGGCACGAACGCAGCCCACTCCCCCGGGCCGGTCGTGGCAATAGGACCGCAGAAACCTGACCACATCCTGGTTGACTCTCTCTACCTGCCCATTACTCTCGGGGTGAAAACCAGAGGTAAGGCTGATCGAGACCCCCAGACGTTCCATGAACGCCTTCCAGACTCTCGACGTGAACTGGGGACCCCGATCAGACACTATATCCTCAGGCACCCCGTAGTGCCAGAAGACGTGAGTAAACAGGGCTTCCGCAGTCTGTAGAGCCGTAGGAAGACCGGGCAGAGGGAGGAGACGACAGGACATAGAGAAACGATCCACAACGACCAGGATCTTAGTGTTTCCCTGTGAAAGAGGTAGATCAGTTAGAAAATCTACAGACAGGTGTGACCAAGGTCGTTGTGGAACGGGTAAGGGGTGTAGCTTACCTCTGGGAAGGTGTCTCGGAGCCTTACACTGGGCACACACCGAGCAGGAGGAAACACAGATCCTCACAACCTTAGCCAAGGTGGGCCACCAGTACATCCCAGTCAGACAGCGCACCGTCCGACCGATCCCCGGATGACCAGAGGAGGGTGACGTGTGGGCCCAAAAAATCAACTGGTCATACACAGCAGACGGAACGTACAAACGCCCGACCGGACACTGGAGGGGAGCGGGCTCTGTACGCAACGCCTGCTCAGTGTCCGTGTCCAGCTCCCACATGACCGGCGCTACCAGGCAAGAAGCCGGGAGTATGGGAGTCTGATCCATGGGCCGCTCCTCTGTGTCATACAGCCGGGACAGTGCATCTGCCTTCATATTCTGGGAACCTGGTCTCTAGGACAGGGTAGACACAAAACGGGTAAAGAACATGGCCCACCTTGCCTGACAAGGATTCAGTCTCCTCGCTGCCCGGATGTACCCCAGGTTGTGGTGGTCAGTCCAGATGAGGAAAGGGTGTTTAGCCCCCTCAAGCCAATGTCTCCAAGCCTTCAACGCTTTAACCACAGCCAACAGCTCCCGGTCCCCCACATCATAGTTATGCTCTGCTTGGCTGAGCTTCTTCGAGAAGAAAGCACAGGGGCGGAGTTTTGGTGGCGTACCCAAGCGCTGTGAGAGCACGGCTCCTATCCCAGCCTCGGACGCGTCCACCTCCACTATGAACGCCAAAGAGGGATCCGGATGGGCCAACACAGGAGCCGAGGTAAACAGAGCTCTTAGCTCCCCAAAGGCCCTATCCGCCTCAGCCGACCACTGCAACCATACGGGACCCCCCTTCATCAGTGAGGTAATGGGAGCAGCCACCTGGCCAAAACCCCAGATAAATCTCCGGTAGTTAATTGGCAAACCCTAAAAATCGCTGCACCTCCTTCACCGTGGTGGGAGTCGGCCAATTACACACGGTTGCAATGCGGTCCCTCTCCATCTCTATCCCTGATGTGGAAATGCGATACTCTAGGAAGGAGACAGACAGCTGAAAGAACAGGCATTTCTCAGCCTTGACGTACAGGTCATGCTCCAATAGTCGTCCAAGTACCCTGCGTACCAAAGACACATGCTTGGCGTGTGTCGCGGAATATATCAGAATGTCATCGACATACACCACTACACCCTGCCCGTGTAGGTCCCTGAAAATCTCGTCTACAAAGGATTGGAAAACTGATGGAGCATTCATCAACCCGTACGGCATGACTAAGTACTCATAATGCCCTGAGGTGGTACTAAACGCCGTCTTCCACTCATCTCTCTCCCAGATACGCACCAGGTTATACACACTCTGGAGATCCAGTTTCGTGAAGGAGCGCGTCCCATGCATTGACTCAATCACTGTGGTGATAAGAGGAAGCGGATAACTGTACCTCACCGTGATTGGATTGAGACCTCTATAGTCAATGCACGGGTGTAGACCTCCATCCTTCTTTTTCACAAAAATAAACTCGAGAAGGCGGGTGAAGTGGAGGACCGAATGTACTCCTGACGCAGGGATTCAGGGACATATGTCACCATAGCCACTGTCTCCGCTTGTGACAGGGGATACACGTGACTCCTGGGAAGTGCAGCGTCTACCAGGAGATTTATTGCACAATCCCTCTGTCGATGAGGTGGTAATTGAGTCGCCTTCTTTTACAGAAGGCGAGAGCCAGATCTGCATATTCTGGGGGGATGTGCACAATGGAGACCTGGTCTGGACTTTCCACCGTGTTAGCAGCAATGGAAACCCCTACACACCTCCCTGAGCACTCTTGCGACCACCCCGTGAGAGCCCTCTGTTGCCAGGAAATAGTGGGGTTATGATGAGCTAACCAGGAAAGGCCTAGTACCACAGGAAATAGTGGGGTTATGATGAGCTAACCAGGAAAGGCCCAGTACCACAGGAAATGCAGGAGAGTCAATGAGGAAGAGACTGATTTTCTCCTCGTGACCCCACTGCGTCTCCATGGCGAGGGAGATGGTGGCTTCCCTGATTAGCCCGGACCCTAATCGACCCTCTGGTCGATAGTCCAGAGCGTGAACCCGGGAAAGGTCTAACTACAGGAATAATGGGGATTCCTAAACTAAGGGCTAACTCTCTGTCGATAAAATTCCCAGCTGCACCTGAAACGACGAGCGCCTTATGCTGGGAATGCGGGGGGAAAACAGGGAAACAAACAGGTATAAACCGGTGGTCAACAGAGGATTCTGGATGATAATTCCTTGACACATTGGAAAGAATCAACAACAAAAAATGAGCAAACTGGAATGTTATTTGGCCCTAAACAGAGAGACGCAGTTAGCATAGCCAAGAGAAGACAGGCAATGTGTTCACTGATCACAACATGAGGTGGAAACTGAACTGCACTTCCTAACCTCCTGCCAACTGTATGGCCATATAAGAGACATACAGACCCAAGCCCGCAAAGAATTTGAAAACAAATCAAATCTTGATATACTCCCTTATCTATTAGGTGAAATATCACAGTGTGACACCATAGCAGCACGATTTGTGACCTGCTGCCACAAGAAAAAGGCAACCTGTGGAACACCATTGTAAATACAACCTATATTTATCTGTTTATGTATATTCCCTTTTATACTTCTATCAAGGCTCAGGCTAAGACCCAGATGCAAACACATGAGGAGGATAGTACGAGGCTCAGAGTTTATTATAGTACAAGGGGCAGGCAAAAGGTAAGTCAACACAGGCAAAGGGTCATAATCCAAATCAGAGTCAGGCAGGTATAGCATGGCAGGTTCATGACAGGCAGAAAGGTCAGAACTGGGAAAACTAGGAAAAACTCAAACTAGAGCACAGGAAACACGGGAACACGATGGTTAGTCAATAATATTCCATTTGAAGGGTCTATATTATTTTAAACATTTGTGAGTGTAATGTTTACTGTTCACATATATGTCCTATGCCAATAAAGACCTTTGGATGGAATTAAGAGCAAGAGAGAGAGATGGTGAGAGATGGAGAGAGAGAGAGAGAGAGAGAGAGAGAGAGAGAGAGAGAGAGAGAGAGAGAGAGAGATGGTGAGAGATGGAGAGAGAGAGAGAAAGAGAGAGAGATGGTGAGAGATGGGGAGAGAGAGAAAGAGAGAGAGAGATGGTAATAGATGGAGAGAGAGAGAAAGAGAGAGAGAGATGGTAATAGATGGAGAGAGAGAGAAAGAGAGAGAGATGGTGAGAGATGGAGAGATAGAGAGAGAGAGAGAGAGATGGCGAGAGATGGAGAGAGAGAGAGAAAGAGAGAGAGAGATGTAGCGAAATGCTTGTGCTTCTAGTTCCGACAATGCAGTAATAACCAACGCGTAATCTAACCTATCAATTCCAAAACTACTACCTTATACACACAAGTGTAAAGGGATAAAGAATATATACATAAAGATATGAATGAGTGATGGTACAGAACGGCA
>NC_088227.1:25717993-25757993 GCF_036934945.1 Oncorhynchus masou masou
CCCTCCCCTCATATGCACTCCCCTTCCCTCTATTGCACTCCACTCCCCTCTATTGCACTCACCTTCCCTCTATTGCACTCCCGTCCCCTCTATTGCACTCCCCTCCCCTCTATTGCACTCCCCTTCCATCTATTGCACTCCCCTCCCCTCTATTGCACTCCCCTTCCCTCTATTGCACTCCCCTCCCCTCGTTTGCACTCCCCTCCCCTCTATTGCACTCCCCTCCCCTCTATTGCACTCCCCTCCCCTCTATTGCACTCCCCTTCCCTCTATTGCACTCCCCTCCCCTCATATGCACTCCCCTCCCCTCTATTGCACTCCCCTTCCCTCTATTGCACTCCCCTCCCCTCATATGCACTCCCCTCCCCTCTATTGCACTCCCCTCCCCTCTATTGCACTCCCCTCCCCTCTATTACACTCCCCTCCCCTCATATGCACTCCCCTCCCCTCTATTGCACTCCCCTTCCCTCTATTGCACTCCCCTCCCCTCATATGCACTCCCCTCCCCTCTATTGCACTCCCCTTCCCTCTATTGCACTCCCCTCCCCTCTATTGCACTCCCCTTCCCTCTATTGCACTCCCCTCCCCTCTATTGCACTCCCCTCCCCTCTATTGCACTCCCCTCCCCTCTATTGCACTCCCCTTCCCTTTACTTTCCCTTTCTCTCTCTTTCGCTCTTTCTCTCTTTCCAAACTTCCTTCCTCTCTATGCATCACACATTCTTCTTTATGGGTTCAGCCACAAGCTATTCTGCTCATTCGCCTTTTCTCCCTCTCTCTTTTCTTGTTCTCTCTCTCTCTCTCTCTCTCCCTCTCTCTCTCTCTCTCTAATGAATTTATTTCAGTTGACTGATTTACTTCTATGAAGTGTAACTCAGTAAAATCTTTGAAATTGTTGCATGTTGGGTTTATATTTTTGTTTAGTATAATTATTATATAGTTTTGCAATCACTCATCGTTTCAGTAACTAATCAAAATATTTGTCACAGTAAATACAAAAATATCTCCTCCAGACACAGCTTCCCTCTCGTAGATGTCTGGCACAGCCTAACAGTCTTAGCATTGTTTGGCTGTCGTGGATTACCAGGTGGGTGAACTGTGTACCTCAGCAAATAGCCGTTGTCAGATAGATGGATCTGTTGAAGGGGGGTTGTAATAAGTGAAGCTTTCAGCTGTTGTTTCTGGGCAAATTAGTGTGGTGCACTGTGATGAGCACAGCTCAGGTTGAGAGGGTAGAGCAGCTGTGATTCACTGATTTACTGTTACTGGGCTCAAGTGAAGGTGAGAGTGTTGTTTAGGTGTTCCTGAGGCAGAAGCAAACAGCCAGCAGCCCTGTACTTTACTCTACTGTGTGTGAACTTGCATAATAAATCAAATGTGTCAGAGCAGATTATTTATACAGGGACCATATTAGACAAGTGAATCACCGCTCTCTATGTGTGTGTAAGATTGAGTATGTGTGTATGTGTGTCTGTGTCTCTGTGTTTGCATTTGAGTGTGCGTGTCCGTGTGTGTGCGTGCGTGCGCTCGCGCACGCGTGTGTGTGTGTGTGTGTGTGTGTGTGTGTGTGTGTGTGTGTGTGTGTGTGTGTGTGTGTGTGTGTGTGTGTGTGTGTGTGTGTGTGTGTGTGTGTGTGTGTGTGTGTATGCGTGAGTTTGTGCACATTTGTGTAAGCTTGAGTTTGTGCACACATGGATGTGTGTGTAAATGTGTGTGTGTTTATTTTAGAGGGCATTATGTGCCCCATGGCTCTCTCTGCCATATCTGTCATTGGGCTGTGATAAGAAGCTGTTCTCTCTCTCACTGTGGAAGACTGGCTGTGCACTGTTGCAGTAGATGGTTAGATGCCCTGTTAGATTCTGCTCTCTCTCTCTCTCTCTCTCTCTTCTCTCTATCCCTGCTTCACTTTTTCACAATCCCTATCTCTCTCTCATCTTCCTTGCCTCTATATTTCTTTCTCCTTTCTCCCTGCCCTGCTTCTCTCTATTTCTATCTCTCTCTCACTCAATTAAATTCAGTAGACTTTATTGGCATGCAAAGTTAAATTACTTACATTGTTAATGTAACAAAAATGTAACAAAAATGGTGGTACCAACAGCAATAAGGCATCAATACTAATAGTAGTAGTGGAAACGGGATTACGATTAACAGCAACTACAACAACAATATTAATGACAATAATAATACATTTAAGCAATAGTAGGTAGGCCGGTCTCAGCATTACTGAGAAGCCACATAACATGGTATGAAAGCCAAAACCAAACCAAAATGGGGAATATTATTGACATTACATTGCACTTTTCACTGACTCATATCTCCCTCTCCCTCTTTGTCTCTCTGAGCTGTAGTAGCAGGCAGCACAGTAGCAGACTCTGTCCCTCCCCCTCCCTGGCAGGGTGATGTATGACTGGGCATGTTTGACGTCAGTCCCGGGATAACGTCATAGACCTCCCCGCTCACAGCCTTTTTTCCTTCTTTCACTCTCTCTCTCTCTTTCCTGCTCTCGCTCTTTCTCTCTCTGTCATTCTCCTACTCTTTGTTCTCTCTCTCTTGCTGTTTTTCCATCTCCCTCTCTAGGTCTTTCTACTTGGTTCTCTCCTACTCTCCCTGTTTCTCATTCTCCCCCTCCCTGTCCTCTGTCTTTCTACACGTATCACTAACCATTTTGTACACACACACACACACACACACACACACACACACACACACACACACACACACACACACACACACACACACACACACACACACACACACACACACACACACACACACACACACACACACACACACACACACACACACACACACACACACACTCCCTGTGGTGCAATGTGTACGAAACAAATGAACGGTCTAGAAGATCCATCATTCTTTCAATTGGTGCTGTCAGGTGAAGAGCCAACACAGCAATTTTATTACATCCACAGGGGCCAACCAAGGGCTGTCCCTGGGTTTTATTGACAGGGGCCAACCAAATGACAGGGCCAACCAAGTGACAGGGGCCAACCCTCCTGGGCAGCAACACGAAGCGTGGGGACTATGAGAACCCATAAGAAACGTAACAGATCTATTGACTTTGAGGGCAGAAATAGCTTTTTAAAGTTTCATCTGACTTGACAAGACGCGGAATTGACTCAGTTTTCTTTCCTTCCCTCTCTCCATTCCTCTCCGTCTTCTCTCTCTCTCTCTCTCTCTCTCTCTCTCTCTCTCTCTCTCTCTCTCTCCACGCTCTCCGTCTTTTCTTCACCCTGGATAATCTGTCCATTATGTGAGTTGGAGTGGTGGTGACAGGGACATCATACTGTGGAAAGTTAACACAGAGCAGCATGTGCATGGAGTTTAGTAGGGCTGGGAATTGCCAGGGACCTCATGATACGATATTATCACAATGCTTACAGAGGTAGGATCTTCATTTGTTGTAAACTGGTAGTGTATTCAAGGTTTAAAAGGCTTATAAAGTTTGCTATTTCCACTTAAAAATGTCAGACCTGATTTGCACTAAGAAAATTGTAATGAATTATAATCCATACAATTATTAACATTTCCTGTTGCTGCAGAATTATTTTCTTGCCGTAGCAAACAGGCTTAAATTGTAGATCCTACATTTGCCAAAGCTACTGTGTATGTATTGTGACTCGATAATGTGATTTGCAATTTTTACTGCAATTTGATTTTCCACAGATATTGCAGTGCATTCGGAAAGTATTCACACCCCTTGACTTTTTCCACATTACAGCCTTCTTGTTACACTTGTTACATTACAGCCTTATTCTAAAATGGATGAAATTCCCCCCCCTCATCTATCTACACACAATACCCCATAATGACTAAACAAAAATTGTTTGTTTTTTTACATTTTTGCAAATGTATAAAAAAAACAACAACTGAAATATAACATTTACATAATTATTCAGACCCTTTACTCAGTACTTTGTTGAAGCACCTTTGGCAGCGATTAATGTGTCTAGTCTTCTTGGGTATGACGCTACAAGCTTGGCACACATGTATTTGGAAAGTTTCTCCCATTCTTCTCTGCAGATCCTCTGAAGCTTTGTCAGGCTGGATGGGGAGCGTCGCTGCACAGCTATTTTCAGGTCTCTTCAGAGTCATCAGTTTCAAGACCGAGCTCTGCGTTGGCCACTCAAGGACATTCCGAGACTTGTCCCAAAGCCACTTCTGTGTTGTCTTGGCTATGTGCTTAGGGTTGTTGTCCTGTTGGAAGGTAGACATCAAATCAAATCAAATTTACTGGTCCCATGGTTAGCAGATGTTTTGCGAGTGTTTTCGAAATGCTTGTGCTTCTGGTTCTGACAGTGCAGCAATATCTAACATGTAATCTAACAATTCCACAACAACTACCTAATTAATACACACAAATCTAAGTAAAGGAATGGAAATTGAATATATACATATAAATATATGGATGAGCAATTACAGAGCAGCATAGGCAAGATGCAATCGATGGTATAAAATACAATATATACAAATGAGATGAGTGATGCAAGATATGTAAACATTATTAAAGTGGCATTATTAAAGTGACTAGTGATCCATTTATTAAAGTGGCAAATGATTTCAAGTCTGTATGTAGGCAGCAGCCTCTCTGTGCTAGTGATGGCTGTTTAACCGTCTGATGGCCTTGAGGTAGAAGCTGTTTTTCAGTCTCTCGGTCCCAGCTTTGATGCACCTGTACTGACCTCGCCTTCTGTATGGTAGCGGGGTGAACAGGCAGTGGCTCGGGTGAAGCATTAATCTTGATTATCTTTGTGGCCTTCCTGTGGGTGCTGCATGTGTCCTGGAGGGCAGGTAGTTTGCCCCTGGTGATGCGTTGTGCAGACCGCACCACCCTCTGGAGAGCCTTTCGGTTGTGGGCCATGCATTTGCCATACCAGGCCGCGAAACAGCTTGACAGGATGCTCTCAATTATGCATCTGTAAAAGTTTGAGGGTTTTAGGTGACAAGCCAAATTTCTTCAGCCTCCTGAGGTTGAAGAGGTGCTGTTGCCTTAGCCCGAGTCTGTGTTCCTGAGCACTCTAAAGCAGATTTTTATCAAGGATCTCTCTGTACTTCGCTCCGTTCATCTTTCCCTCGATCCTGACTTGTCCCCCAGTACCTGCCCTGAAAAACATCCCCACAGCATGATGATACCACCACCATTCTTCACCATAGAGATGATGTCAGGTTTCCTCCAGATGTGACGCTTGGCATTCATGGGGTAGCAGGGTAGCCTAGTGGTTAGAGCGTTGGACTGGTAACTGGAAGGTTGCAAGTTCAAACCCCTGAGCTGAGAAGTTACAAATCTGTCGTTCTGCCCCTGAACAGGCAGTTAATCTACTGTTCCTAGGCATTCATTGAAAATAAGAATTTGTTCTTAACTGACTTGCCTAGTTAAATAAAGGTAAATAAAAATTCAGACAAAAAGTTCAATATTGGTTTCATTAGACCAGAGGTTCTTCTTTCTCATGGTCTGTGCTTTTTACTGAGGACCAGCTCCCGTCTGGCCACTCTATAATAAAGGCCTGATTGGTGGAGTGCTGCAGAGATGGTTGTCCTTTTAGAAGGTTCAATCTCCACAGAGGAACTCTGGAGCTCTGTCAGAATGACAATCAGGTTGTTGGTCACCTTCCTGACCAAGGCCCTTGTCCCCCGATTGCTTTGGCCGGGCGGCCAGCTCTAGGAAGAGTCTTGGCGCTTCCAAACTTTTTCAATATAAGAAGGATAGAGGCCACTGTGTTCTTGGGGACCTTCAATGCTGCAGACACAATCCTGTCTCTGAGCTCTATGGACAATTTCTTCGATCTCATGGCTTAGTTTTTGCTCTGACATGCACTCTCAACTGTGGGACCTTATATAGACAGGTGTGTGCCTTTCCAAATCATGTCCTATCAATTGAATTTACCACAGGTGGACTCCAATCAAGTTGTAGAAACATCATGTTGTAGATGCACCTGAGCTACATTTTGAGTGTCATAGCAAAGGGTCTGAATACTTATGCAAATTATTTTCTAAAAAGCTGTTTCCGCTTTGTCGTTATGGGTTATTGTGAGTAAAATAAGGCTGTAACGTAAAACAAAATGTGGATAAAGGGAAGGGGTCTGAAGGCTTCCAGTATGCACTGTATGTCTGCTGCAGAGAGAAAAGAGAGCACAACCAAATTAGTTGTGATTAGTCATGGAAATAAAAATGCTGGAAACATGTTTACTCACAATAAAAAAATAAGATAGAGAACAAACTGCAGGATAAAAAAGAACGGAGTTTTGGCGCAGGTACAGCCAACTGGCGCTAGCTAATACCTCACAAAAAATAGTTGGTGTCGAAGTATCGACAAGAATATCTTCCAATATAATATTGCGATATGTTTTTATCTCTAACCATACAGAGAATACAATTTGAATGTTTAGATTTTAGATTTGATACTCCAGTACCATCTATATTTGGTTTAGTCCTTATATTTGAGACAGAGCACAACCCCCCAAAAGGTAAATGGTATCTTCCAAGGGCATATTCTTTCGATCTGAACATGTGCTTTTGGAGGACACCCTTCTCAGATTTGAAACATTCAGCATACTGTCTTACTGTTGTTGCTTTTTAAGACATAATGTTCACTCTCAGAAAAAGTGTTTCATGTCCACTATTTTCTGTCTTTGACCATGGTTTGATGTCACTGTACAGCCAACCGTGTGCTTTTCGATAATATGCTTTCTTAGAGAGAGGCAACGAGAACAGTTTGAAAAGCACAACCTTAAATTTTGCCCTTCTTTCAGGGCTGAAATATTTGGTTGCAAGCAACCCCGGGGAATTTGTTTTCAATTAAATAACTTATAGTTCTCATCCTGGACTAAAGCATCCATCACATCTATAAGTCTTTGCTAGGTAAAGCCCTGCCTTATCTCAGCTCACTGGTCACCACAGCAACACCTCAAAAAAAGTAATTATACTGTTCTCGTCCTGGACTAAAGCATCCAAATCATTGTACTGTTCTTATCCTGGACTAAAGCATCCAGATCATTCTACTGTTCTCATCCTGGACTAAAGCATCCAGATCATTGTACTGTTCTTAACCTGGACTAAAGCATCCAGATCATTCTACTGTTCTCGTCCTGGACTAAAGCATCCAGATCATTCTACTGTTCTTATCCTGGACTAAAGCATCCAGATCATTCTACTGTTCTTATCCTGGACTAAAGCATCCAGATCATTCTACTGTTCTCATCCTGGACTAAAGCATCCAGATCATTCTACTGTTCTCTTCCTGGACTAAAGCATCCAGATCATTCTACTGTTATTATCCTGGACTAAAGCATCCAGATCATTCTACTGTTCTTATCCTGGACTAAAGCATCCAGATCATTCTACTGTTCTTATCCTGGACTAAAGCATCCAGATCATTCTACTGTTATTATCCTGGACTAAAGCATCCAGATCATTCTACTGTTCTTATCCTGGACTAAAGCATCCAGATCATTCTACTGTTCTTATCCTGGACTAAAGCATCCAGATCATTCTACTGTTCTTATCCTGGACTAAAGCATCCAGATCATTCTACTGTTCTCTTCCTGGACTAAAGCATCCAGATCATTCTACTGTTCTTATCCTGGACTAAAGCATCCAGATCATTCTACTGTTCTTATCCTGGACTAAAGCATCCAGATCATTTTAGTGTTCTTATCCTGGACTAAAGCATCCAGATCATTCTACTGTTCTTATCCTGGACTAAAGCATCCAGATCATTCTACTGTTCTTATCCTGGACTAAAGCATCCAGATCATTTTACTGTTCTTATCCTGGACTAAAGCATACAGATCATTCTACTGTTGTCATCCTGGACTAAAGCATCCAGATCATTCTACTGTTCTCTTCCTGGACTAAAGCATCCAGATCATTCTACTGTTCTTATCCTGGACTAAAGCATCCAGATCATTCTACTGTTCTCATCCTGGACTAAAGCATCCAGATCATTCTACTGTTCTCATCCTGGACTAAAGCATCCATATCATTCTACTGTTCTCTTCCTGGACTAAAGCATCCAGATCATTCTACTGTTCATATCCTGGACTAAAGCATCCAGATCGTTCTACTGTTCTCATCCTGGACTAAAGCATCCAGATCATTCTACTGTTCTCATCTTGGACTAAAGCATCCAGATCATTATACTGTTCTTATCCTGGACTAAAGCATCCAGATCATTCTACTGTTCTTATCCTGGACTAAAGCATCCAGATCATTCTACTGTTCTCTTCCTGGACTAAAGCATCCAGATCATTCTACTGTTCTCTTCCTGGACTAAAGCATCCAGATCATTCTACTGTTCTCTTCCTGGACTTAAGCATCCAGATCATTCTACTGTTCTCTTCCTGGACTAAAGCATCCAGATCATTCTACTGTTCTCATCCTGGACTAAAGCATCCAGATCATTGTACTGTTATTATCCTGGACTAAAGCATCCAGATCATTCTACTGTTCTTATCCTGGACTAAAGCATCCAGATCATTGTACTGTTCTTATCCTGGACTAAAGCATCCAGATCATTCTACTGTTATTATCCTGGACTAAAGCATCCAGATCATTCTACTGTTCTCGTCCTGGACTAAAGCATCCAGATCATTGTACTGTTCTCATCCTGGACTAAAGCATCCAGATCATTCTACTGTTCTTATCCTGGACTAAAGCATCCAGATCATTCTACTGTTCTCTTCCTGGAGTAAAGCATCCAGATCATTCTACTGTTCTCATCCTGGACTAAAGCATCCAGATCATTCTACTGATTCTACCCTGTCTCTGTCTCTCCCCCTTTTCTGTCCCTCTCACTCTCATTTTTTTTGGATGTGTTTGAGAGAGCAAGGAGGCTCTGTGTATGTGTATGTGTGATGTACAGTGTTTGTATTAATGAACCGGATGAGTGATGTGTGTGTGTATGTGATGATGTGTGTAAGCAGGTGGTCATATGTTCTGTTCTGGTGCAGATAAGGGTGTGGTTTAGTGTTGCCCTTATCAGTTTATACAATTATATTCCTGCCCATCTTGTGATGCAAGAGATTTTAGCGGGCTATTTTAGCTGGGGATATTAGCTGGATGCTCTACTTGCTTGTTTTTCTCCTCTCTGGTTGTCATGTGTTACGCCTAACTCCTCTCTTCCACTCTGTCTGCACAGGAATAATTGGTAGGATAAATAAGCATAATCAGTGAGCTCACTCATACAGGCCTTCATCAGAGGAAGCTCTTTATTTTCAATCTTTCCCCTTCTCTCTCTCTCTATCTCTCTCTATCTCTTTGCTCCCCCCAGCTCATTTATTATACTGTATGTCTGGATATCTCTCTCCTCCTCCTCCTCCTCCTCCATCCATCCATCGCTCCCTTTCTTGCACCCACACATGCGTGCACTCTCTCCCACTTCCTTCTCCCCCATTCTTCATGTTCCCCTCTTTCTCCATCTCTGTCTCAGTCTCTCTCTAGGTCGGAAGGAGATGTCATTCTGTTGTGTTGTTTGTTTCTCTGCAACTCCAGATGATCTTCCTTTGTCATTTATTTTAGTATTTATTTTCTCCTTGAACACATCATATCTCTCCAGAAACAACTTGCAAGGGGAGACATACTGTGGTGTATAGGAAATGCCTAGCTATATCTTCAAGGTAGTTAGACAACCGTACTTTGGTGTTTACTGTGGATGAACAGGCGAAATGCTCTCATCTGTCCATTGCTCAGTCATGACAGAAACCCCGAGCAAGACGCAGGCTGTTCTGTTTCAAGCCCATCTAAGGACTGTTACCTATGGGAACCAAATCATTTCCATGTTGTTCACTGCAGGTTAGCGTTGGCTGGTAAGCAGGATGGCTGTCACCTTGACATGTCTTTGTTGACCTGTGTCTGTCCCTATCAAGTTAATAATGAAAGATAAAGAATATATTATTCTGTGAGTATTGTGTGGTTCTATCTCCTTTATTACCCCTCCCACCTTCTTTTCCATTGGTTGATTCCTTGACGGAGAGCCTATCAGGTTTGGTCGTCCAGGTGTGGAGTGCTACTGTCAACATGAGAGTGGAGCAGCCGTCATCTCGCTACAGTTTCTCATCAATGAGGTGAGTGATGTGGAGAGAAATACATACCACACCCACTACCAGACCTCCTCTACTGACACTGTCTCTCTCTCGCTCTCAACCTTCCAAAGTCCAAACCCTTCTCTAAAGCCTTTCCTCTCCCCCGACTCCAAAACATCTCAAACACTCCTGTAGTGTGTGTGTGTGTGTGTGTGTGTGTGTGTGTGTGTGTGTGTGTGTGTGTGTGTGTGTGTGTGTGTGTCTGTGTGTGTGTGTATGTGCATGTCTTTGTGACACAGCAGCTGCATTACACGTTCTAGGAGCTCTCTCACTTTCTGCTTGAAATTCAGCCTCTCTCACTAGGGGATTGAGAACACCATTGCAGGCTTGTCTGTGCATTCTGTGCCACTGATTAGCTGTGTGTAAATGCTGTCTTCTTCATCCCTGCCACAGGGGGCGCTGGTGAGTGCTCTGGCAGACGACAGCGTGCACCTCTGGAACCTGAGGCAGAGGAGGCCCGCCATCCTCCACTCGCTCAAGTTCAACAGAGAGAGGTAAGAAACCTAGAACCTTGTAGGTTTCTCTTTCTCGCCCCGCATTTGATCTCTCTCTCTTTCTCCATCTCTCTCTCACTCCCTGGCTCTCTTTCTCTTGCTCTCTCTCTGATTAGGTCTTTCTCAATTTCTGCTTTTACTGCAGCATACTGCAGATGACAACAGCAGACAGTTCAGTAGCGTGCTGCGTGCCCCTGCCTATTCACTGGCAGTGGTTCTTCTGTATATAAACTGAAGAAGTATCATATGGCAGATGTGTGTAGCGGTGTCGGTCAGTCTTGTCCAGCCCCAGGGTTAAGGTGACACCTTTACACCTGATGTCCCTCTTTCATCCTCCCTCCATCCTTCTCCCCCTCTCCTTCTTTCCAACCCAACAACTACACACACACACACACACACACACACACACACACACACACACACACACACACACACACACACACACACACACACACACACACACACACACACACACACACACACACCTGCATGCACAACATCCACATGTAACAACACACTCACACATACACAGAATCTTATAATAATTATGCAATTCATACAATTATTTTCAGATCAGTTGTTTTTGCCATTACTATATTTTGACCCAGTACGTTTGAAGTCAAATAGCAAGTTACTGTTGTGGAGAATCACCTCACCTCAAGTGGGAGGGATCAACTGTCTCCTCCAATTACAGACACAGGGCCTACCCATCAGAGCAAATCAGGGTGTTCATTTCATGATCCATCAGTCTAATATGGGAAGGGGTTAACCGTCAGAGCCAATCAGCTGTGCCACTGCTGATGCGACGGACAGGTGGCCGCCAGTGTCTTTACGGTCTGAATGTGTTCCTGCCGAGTGTTTGACATTTAGCGAGGCTCTCGAATAGTGACGTGTATTCATGGATGCCAAGGGAAGCCAGGCTTCAACCAAAAATGTCCCAGGAAAAAAACATAAAATCATTTATTTTGTCTCTCTGTGTTTCATAACTGTCCTTCTATTCACAAGAGCCTGAATGTATCACACAGGAGAAATCATCCGAGCGAGCAGAACTGCACCCCTCTGTCTCTGTACGTGTAGCCCATCTATCTGATGCTTTCTGGTCAAAAGAGTATGATATTGTTGAAGCCCATACCATTGAATGCAAGGGTAGCCAACAAGCATTGGCAGAATTCATGGTTCCTTCTATTAAGGCAAGTCGTCCAGGTCCTGAGGCAGCAAAGCATCCCAAAACCATCACACTACCACTACCATGCTTGACCGTTGGTATAAGGGTCTTACCGTGGAATTCAGTGTTTGGTTTTTCCCAGACATAACGGGACCCATGTGGTCCAAAAAGTTTTACTTTTGACCTATCTGTCCATAGAACATTCTTCCAAGAGTCTTGATGATCATGCAGGTTACAGGTGTTTTTTGGCAAACTTGGGTTAACTGCTTGAAAGCCCATAAATGTCGCTGAGTTAAAGCAGTTCTGCATGGACAAGTTGGCCAAAATTCCTCCACAGCGATGTGAGAGACTGATCAACAACTACAGGAAGTGTTTGGTTGGAGTCATTGCAGCTAAAGGTGGAACAACCAGTTATTGAGTGTAAGAGGGCAATTACTTTTTCACACAGGGGCATTGTGTGTTGCATAACTTTGATAATTAAATAAATAAATAAAGTATCAATTTGTAATTTTGGGGGGCAAACTCAGGTTCCCTTTATCTAAAAGTAGGTTTTGGTTGAAGAGCTGATAACATTCAAATCAAATCAAATTGTATTTGTCACATGTGCCCGATACGAAAGGTTTAGACCTTACAGTGAAATGCTTACTTATGAGCCCCTAACCAACAATGCAGTTAAAAAATACAGGTAAGATTAAGAAATAAAAGTAACAAGTAATTAAAGAGCAGCAGTAAAATAACAATAGCGAGACTATATACAGGGGGTACCGATACAGAGTCAATGTGCCGGGGCACCGGTTAGTTGAGGTAGTATGTAGGTAGAGTTATTAAAGTGACTATGCATAGATGACAACAAAAAGTAGCAGTGGTGTAAAGAGGGGGTGAGGGGGGCACTGCAAATAGTCTGGGTAGCCATTTGACTAGATGTTCAGGAGTCTTATGACTTGGGGGTAGAAGTTGTTTAGAAGCCTCTTGGACCTAGACTTGGCGCTCCAGTACGGCTTGCCGTGAGGTAGCAGAGAGAACAGTCTATGACTAGGGTGGCTGGAGTCTTTGACAATTTTTAGGGCCTTCCTCTGACACCGCCTGGTATAGAGGTCCTGGATGGCAGGAAACTTGGCCCCAGTGATTTACTGCGCCGTTCGCACTACCCTCTGTATTGCCTTGCAGTAGGAGGCCTAGCAGTTGCCATACCAGGCATTGATGTAACCAGTCAGAATATTTTCGATGGTGCAGCTTGAAGAACGTTTTGAGGATTTGAGGACCCATGCCAAATCTTTTCAGTCTCCTGAGGGGGAATAGGTTTTGGCGTGCCCTCTTCACGACTGTCTTGGTGTGCTTGGACCATGTTAGTTTGTTGGTGATGTGGTCACCAAGGAATATGTAGCTCTCAACCTGCTCCACTGCAGCCCCGTCGATGAGAACCGCACGGCCTGGTCTCTGATGATGTCGGTGATCAGGCCTACCACTGTTGTGTCATCGGCAAATTGAATGATGGTGTTGGAGTCATGCCTGGACGTGCAGTCATGAATGAACATGGAGTACAGGAGGGGACTGAGCACGCACCCCTGAGGGGCCCCTGTGTTGAGGATCAGCAAGGCAGATGTGTTGTTACCACCTGGGGGCGGCCCGTCGGTATGCAAATTAAGGTGGGTCTAGGGTTTCTGGGAAGATGGTGTTGATGTGAGACATGACCAGCCTTTCAAAGCACTTCATGGCTACAGACATTAGTGCCACGGGTCGGTAGTTATTTAGGCAGGTTACCTTAGTGTTCTTGGGCACAGGGACTATGGTGGTCTGCTTAAAACATGTTGGTATTACAGACGCGGACAGGGAGAGGTTGAAAATGTCAGTGAAGACACTTGCCAGTTGGTCAGCGCATGCTCGCAGTACACGTCCTGGTAATCTGTCTGGCCCTGCGACCTTGTGAATGTTGACCTCGTCTGGTAGGCTCACTGGGCAGCTCTCTGCTGTGCTTCCCTTTGTAGTCTGTAGTGATTGGCAAGCCCTGCCACATCCGACGAGCATCAGAGCAGGTGTAGCATGATTCGATCTTATATTGACGCTTTGCCTGTTTGATGGTTCATCGGAGGGCATCGTGGGATTTCTTATAAGCTTGCAGGTTAGAGTCTTGCTCCTTGAAAACGGCAGCTCTACCCTTTAGCTCAGTGCGGATGCTGCATGCAATCCATGGCTTCTGGTTGGGGTATGTACGTACGGTCACTGTGGGGATGACATCATCAATACACTTATTGATGAAGCCAATGACTGATGTGGTGTACTCCTCAATGCCATCATAGGAATCCCGGAACATATTCTAGTCTGTGTTAGCAAAACAGACCTGTATCTTAGCATATGCTTCCTCTGGCCACTTTTGTATTCATCTAGTCACTGGTGCTTCATGCTTTAATTTGTGCTTGTAAGCAGGAATCAGGAGGATAGAATTATGGAGGGCGAGGGAGAGCTTCGTATGTGTCTTAGTGTGTGGAGTATAGGTGGTCCAGAATTCTGTTTCCTCTGGTTGCACATTTAACATGCTGATCAAAATTTGGTAAGACTGATTTAAGTTTCCCTGCATTAAAGTCCCCGGCTACTAGGAGCACCACCTCTGGGTGAACGCTTTCTTGTTTGGTTATGGTGGAATACAGCTCAATTAAATTCTGTCTTTGTGCCAGCCTCTGACCGTGGTGATATGTAAACAGCTACAAAGAATACAGATGAAAACTCTCTCGGTGGGTAGTGTGGTCTTCAGCTTATCATGAGATACTCTACCTCAGGCGAGCAATAGCTCAAGACTTCCTTAGATATTGTGCACCAGCTGTTGTTTACAAAAATACATAGACCGCCACCCCTAGTCTTACCAGACGCCGCTGTTCTATCCTGCCGGTACATCGTATAACCAGCCAGCTGTATGTTGATATTGTCGTCGTTCAACCACGACTCCGTGAAGCATAAGATTTTACATTCCTTGTCAAGATTATGGAAAATCAGAAAGGGGGCAAAAAGGTTTTCACGTGACTGTATATCACCGTGGCAAAAGGCATATGAACTACCGAGTTATAGAGCTGACAACGCAATTATCACAACACATAGGTTGTAATATGGATTCTTTTCCCTGGTTTGTTTTCCCCAGTGATTTTAGCCACGCACCGCTACTGCTCTCGAATGCAGCCTGCCTGCCTCCCTGCCTCCCTGAGCAACAAGAATGAACTCAACAGACAATATCACACAGAGCTGAGGAGAGGATGGGGTGAGGATGAGGACGGGAAGGAGGGAGACTCAAAATATCTTCCTTTCCACACATACAACCTCTCACGTAGTTTACCATTAATTTCCATGTACCCTCCGTCCCTCTCTGAGTTTCCTCTAACAGTGTTTTCTGTTAAATACAGCTCACTTCAGCCTCAGTGTGTAAGGCAAGTTTTTACATTTTTTATTGTATTTTTTTATTTTACCTTTATTTTACTAGGCAAGTCAGTTAAGAACAATTTCTTATTTTCAATGACGGCCTAGGAACAGTGGGTTAACTGCCTGTTCAGGGGCAGAACGACAGAAGACAAGGTGGCCATTTTTCCTGTCAACAAACTGATAGAGATCTCACTAGAACTGTCACAACATTCTGGAACACTTGAGAACAGAACAGGCTGCGAGACCGAACCAAAGCAAAGCCTTATTTACCCCAATACTCCCTCTGTCACCAAAACTTGGAAATACCCGTTTGATATGGTTTGATATTCTAAGGCTGAGATGCTCAGGCACGTGTTGGGATGTTGTTGAAACAGCCACAGCCGACGAGTCCACTTATCAAACCTCGAAGTGACACCGAAGAGGTTACTTTATGTTGCTGATCGCTGTATTGTTGGGGTTAAATTAGTAAAGTGTCAGTAGAAGCCAGTCAGTCACGGTTAATAACGCTCCGGCTAGTAGCAAAGTTTCTGGTTGGCACAGATCTAAGATCAGCTTAGCCTCACCCAATGTTAAGCTATAATTAACTGCTCTTCAGTATTAGAGAAACTCTCAAATGCTCCCCCTTCATATCCTTCGTCATCTCCTTCATCATCTCCTTTGTTATCTCCAGAATCTCCTTGTCTCCTCTCCTTCACCACAGCTGATCAGAAAGGAGCTGATGTGTTGCAGAAAGCCCTCCCAGCCATCACCTTGACTGATCATTGGAGTTGAGGAGAGAGAAAGTCCTGTTGGATTGGCGTTGTGGCTGAGTCAGTGGGTTGGTGAGAGGGGCTGGAGAAAAGAAGAGGATGAGAGGAGAATGGAGTATGAGAGCTGAGGAGTAGGGAGGAGAGGAGAGCAGAGGAGAGGAGAGGAAAAGAAGGGAGAGGGTAGGGGAAGAAAGGAGAAAGAGGAGAGGAGAGGAAAAGAAGGGAGAGGGTAGGGGAAGAAAGGAGAAAGAGGAGAGGATAGGAAAGAAGAGGAGAGGAGATGAGAGGAGATTATTTAAAAGAAATCAGACAAGAGTAAAGGAGAGGAAAGTAGAGAAGCAAAAAAATCTTACCTAGTCATTGTGGCGGTGGGGGACTGCAAATGCAGGCATTTTAAGCATTATTTTTTTTACTCCATCGTCATCACAGGCTGAGTAAGATGAAGCTGATGTCATACAAGTACATTCTCTCCACAAACATAACCCCAACCACAGGACATACTGGAGGCACAAATATCCACTGGCTATGTAGTTCCCTAGAATCCAATGGACTGGGTTAGTATACGGTAGAAAGTGGAGAATCACATTTTCTTGGTCTGGGTTCAGTGTAGGCTGGGCCGGTTAGTTCAAAGCTGACCTGAGAGCATAACCAATTAGAGGGCAGCCCACACAGCCCACATCTAAAAGACAGGGGACAGAGGACTTAATTGACCAGATACTTTTTAATAATGCAGCCCACACTCCATACACACACACTCACTCTCTCTCTCACACACACACACACACACACACACACACACACACACACACACACACACACACACACACACACACACACGCACACATGAACACGCACACGCACACGCACACGCACTCGCACTCGCACTCACACACACAGACACACAACACATGCACTCTCCGACCACTCAAACACTTCACTTCCCAAGTGGCTATCACGTTACCTCTCATTTAATTTCTATTTTCTTAGTTTTTTTCATCCCTTCTTTCCTGGGAAGAGATGAAGTGAGGGACATTGGCCTGAGTTATGTAAAAGAAGGAGGAGAGATATTTTTAGGATGTGCATTCCCCAGTTCCAAACAGATTCTCCTATATGTTTTAATCATAGGAAATGACATCATACAGTACATAACCATTGGCAAACTCAGAATGTGTCAGATCAGATCATGTTTCATCGTTTTTAAATAGTTGATCAAAAAAAATCTATCATCTTGGCACTGTAGATTATCATTGCTTAGGAAATGTGTTCGGCCTGCAGCCTCAATTCTTGGGATGTGTCGTAACCACTTAAAGTTGGGATCATCCTAGAGAAGCGTCTTCTCCTTTTCACACTGTTCTGAGCTATAGTTCGAATCAGAATTTGATTATTAGTTACATTGTGTTGTATTTAATTAGTCATATTGCTTTCACATTACCAAATGTGAAAATAACAAAAACTCCTAAACAAAGCCACTCGTCCATGCAAGTCATTTGTTTATTAGACAAAAATGCTCATGTTAAATCATCTATGATTATCATGAAGCATCACTTGTGTGTTCCAATCTTCATATTACTTTCGCTTTGGTCTTCCAACAACATGCGTGAGGAAACCGCACAATATCCGCTCTGTCATGTGAATAGGCTATGATCAGTAGCCTGTATCCCTGTATAGCCCCAGTCTCCCCTAATCTGCATCGGATGAGCTCATAAATGCAATGCTGCTACTCAAATAATATTTCAGAGATATTAAGTTATGATGCTGTGTGTAGCAGTTCATCAAATGTTCGCAGTCAAACAACCAATACTACTGTGCGACTCTGGTTCTTTTCCTGTGTTTGGCCGGACAGCATTCTCTCCTGCAGCGAACTGCTGTTATGGAACTGAAATACTGCGTTATGGAACTGAACTGAAAGTCTTTGTGTATGAACGTGAATTTTGTTTGTGTGCAGGTGTTGTATGGGTGTGTTTGAATGTGATCAAGGAAGTGTGTTCTGTGTATATTAATGTATGTGTGTGTGTGTTATGCGAGACCACCCTTTTTGAGCAAACCATGGTGCGTTGTTTAGTGTGCTCCCAAGTGTGGATAGAGTGTTCACACCAGTCCAAACAGACCGAACGAATGCCATGTGTCCACCAGATGCACATGCGTTTTGCCGTATGTTGTTATAGCAAGATGTCTAGCCCGTATTTTCCGTACTAGATGCACATGTGCTTTGCAAGGCTGCAGAACGGTTTGCAGCGTGGAGAAAATCATCTTCGCCTTGTTCGACCAATAATTAGAACAGATTGAAGTTATTCTCCTGTGGAGCTACTGGTTTCATAGGCTGGCAGAACTACCAGCAGACTGGTACCAGAACGCATTACAACATCTAGCTGGTTTCATAGGCTGGCAGAACTACCAACAGACTGGTACCAGAACGCATTACAACATCTAGCTGGTTTCATAGGCTGGCAGAACTACCAACAGACTGGTACCAGAACGCATTACAACATCTAGCTGATTTCATAGGCTGGCAGAACTACCAGCAGACTGGTACCAGAACGCATTACAACATCTAGCTGATTTCATAGGCTGGCAGAGCTACCAGCAGACTGGTACCAGGACGCATTACAAGATCTAGCTGGTTTCATAGGTTGGCAGAACTACCAACAGACTGGTACCAGAACGCATTACAACATCTAGCTGATTTCATAGGCTGGCAGAACTACCAACAGACTGGTACCAGGACACATTACAAGATCTAGCTGGTTTCATAGGTTGGCAGAACTACCAACAGACTGGTACCAGAACGCATTACAACATCTAGCTGATTTCATAGGCTGGCAGAACTACCAACAGACTGGTACCAGGACACATTACAACATCTAGCTGATTTCATAGGCTGGCAGAGCTACCAACAGACTGGTACCAGGACACATTACAAGATCTAGCTGGTTTCATAGGTTGGCAGAACTACCAACAGACTGGTACCAGAACGCATTACAACATCTAGCTGATTTCATAGGCTGGCAGAACTACCAACAGACTGGTACCAGGACACATTACAACATCTAGCTGATTTCATAGGCTGGCAGAGCTACCAACAGACTGGTACCAGGACACATTACAACATCTAGCTGATTTCATAGGCTGGCAGAACTACCAACAGACTGGTACCAGGACACATTACAACATCTAGCTGATTTCATAGGCTGGCAGAACTACCAACAGACTGGTACCAGAACGCATTACAACATCTAGCTGATTTCATAGGCTGGCAGAACTACCAACAGACTGGTACCAGGACGCATTACAACATCTAGCTGATTTCATAGGCTGGCAGAGCTACCAACAGACTGGTACCAGAACGCATTACAACATCTAGCTGATTTCATAGGCTGGCAGAACTACCAACAGACTGGTACCAGGACGCATTACAACATCTAGCTGATTTCATAGGCTGGCAGAGCTACCAACAGACTGGTACCAGAAGGCATTACAACATCTAGCTGGTTTCATAGGCTGGCAGAGCTACCAACAGACTGGTACCAGGACGCATTACAACATCTAGCTGATTTCATAGGCTGGCAGAACTACCAACAGACTGGTACCAGAACGCATTACAACATCTAGCTGATTTCATAGGCTGGCAGAGCTACCAACAGACTGCTACCAGAACGCATTACAACATCTAGCTGATTTCATAGGCTGGCAGAACTACCAACAGACTGGTACCAGGACGCATTACAACATCTAGCTGATTTCATAGGTTGGAAGAGCTACCAACAGACTGGTACCAGAAGGCATTACAACATCTAGCTGATTTCATAGGCTGGCAGAGCTACCAGCAGACTGCTACCAGAACGCATTACAACATCTAGCTGATTTCATAGGCTGGAAGAGCTACCAGCAGACTGCTACCAGAACGCATTACAACATCTAGCTGATTTCATAGGTTGGCAGAGCTACCAACAGACTGGTACCAGGACGCATTACAACATCTAGCTGGTTTCATAGGCTGGCAGAGCTACCAACAGACTGGTACCAGAACGCATTACAACATCTAGCTGATTTCATAGGCTGGCAGAGCTACCAACAGACTGGTACCAGGACGCATTACAACATCTAGCTGATTTCATAGGCTGGCAGAGCTACCAACAGACTGGTACCAGAACGCATTACAACATCTAGCTGATTTCATAGGCTGGCAGAACTACCAGCAGACTGGTACCAGAACGCATTACAACATCTAGCTGATTTCATAGGTTGGCAGAGCTACCAACAGACTGGTACCAGAAGGCATTACAACATCTAGCTGATTTCATAGGTTGGCAGAGCTACCAACAGACTGGTACCAGAACGCATTACAACATCTAGCTGATTTCATAGGCTGGCAGAGCTACCAACAGACTGGTACCAGAACGCATTACAACATCTAGCTGATTTCATAGGCTGGCAGAACTACCAACAGACTGGTACCAGAAGGCATTACAACATCTAGCTGATTTCATTGGCTGGCAGAACTACCAGCAGACTGGTACCAGGACGCATTACAACATCTAGCTGATTTCATAGGCTGGCAGAGCTACCAACAGACTGGTACCAGAACGCATTACAACATCTAGCTGATTTCATAGGCTGGCAGAACTACCAGCAGACTGGTACCAGGACGCATTACAACATCTAGCTGGTTTCATAGGCTGGCAGAGCTACCAACAGACTGGTACCAGAACGCATTACAACATCTAGCTGATTTCATAGGCTGGCAGAACTACCAGCAGACTGGTACCAGGACGCATTACAACATCTAGCTGATTTCATAGGCTGGCAGAGCTACCAACAGACTGGTACCAGAACGCATTACAACATCTAGCTGATTTCATAGGCTGGCAGAGCTTCCAACAGATTGGTGCATTACAACGATTCATCTATTTTGTTTCTATTCTTCTGTCACATTAATCTCTAGCAACATCAATAAATTTAACTGGTTGTCGCTGTATATGGTACTGATTTCAAATCATGATGGCATGCTAAATTACCCGCAGAACAGTTATGTGTGTATTCATTTTGTTGGTTTGCACTACACAAGCATAGTATTGATGAATTGTGCCAGTGTCATTCTTATCCGGAGACAAATTTCCAGTCATTCAGATGGTATCTTCTCATCTCTAACTACAAATCAAATCACATTTTATTGGTCACATACACATGGTTAGCAGATGTTATTGCGAGTGTAGCGAAATGCTTGTGTTTCTAGTTGCGACCATGCAGTAATGTCTAACAAGTAATCTAACAATTTCATAACTACCTTTTACATACAAGTGTAAAGGAATGAATAAGAATATGTACATATAAATATATGGATGAGCGATAGCCGAACGGTATAGAGTACAGTCTATACAGTGGGGAGAACAAGTATTTGATACACTGCCGATTTGGCAGATTTTCCTACTTACAAAGCATGTAAGTAATTTTTATCATAGGGACACTTCAACTGTGAGTGATGGAATCTAAAACAAAAATCCAGGAAATCACATTGTATGATTTTTAAGTAATTAATTAGCATTTTATTGCATGACATAAGTATATGATCACCTACCAACCAGTAAGAATTCCGGCTCTCACAGACATGTTAGTTTTTCTTTAATAAGCCCTCCTGTTCTCCACTCATTACCTGTATTAACTGCACCTGTTTGAACTTGTTACCTGTATAAAAGACACCTGTCCACACACTCAATCAAACAGACTCCAACTTCTCCACAATGGCCAATACCAGAGAGCTGTGTAAGGACATCCGGGTTAAATTGTAGACCTGCACAAGGCTGGGATGGGCTACAGGACAATAGGCAAGCAGCTTGGTGAGAAGGCAACAACTGTTGGCGCAATTATTAGAAAATGGAAGAAGTTCAAGATGACGGTCAATCACCCTCGGTCTAGGGCTCCATGCAAGATCTCACCTCGTGGGGCATCAATGATCATGAGGAAGGTGAGGGATCAGCCCAGAACTACACGGCAGGATTTGGTCAAAGACCTGAAGAGAGCTGGGACCACAGTCTCAAAGAAAACCATTAGTAACACACTACGCCATCATTGATTCAAATCCTGCAGCGCACGCAAGGTCCCCCTGCTCAAGCCAGCGCATATCCAGGCCCGTCTGAAGTTTGCCAATGACCATATGGATGATCCAGAGGAGGAATGGGAGAAGGTCATGTGGTCTGATGAGACAAAAATAGAGCTTTTTGGTCTAAACTCCACTCGCCGTGTTTGGAGGAAGAAGAAGGATGAGTACAACCCCAAGAACACCATCCCAACCATGAAGCATGGAGGTGGAAACATCATTCTTTGGGGATGCTTTTCTGCAAAGGGTACAGGACGACTGCACTGTATTGAGGGGAGGATGGATGGGGCCATGTATCGCAAGATCTTGGCCAACAACCTCCTTCCCTCAGTAAGAGCATTGAAGATGGGTCATGGCTGGGTCTTCCCGCATGACAACGACCCGAAACACACAGCCAGGGCAACTAAGGAGTGGCTCCGTAAGAAGCATCTCAAGGTCCTGGAGTGGCCTAGCCAGTCTCCAGACCTGAACCCAATAGAACATCTTTGGAGGGAGCTGAAAGTCCATATTGCCCAGCGACAGCCCCGAAACCTGAAGGATCTGGAGAAAGTCTGTATGGAGGAGTGGGTCAAAATCCCTGCTGCAGTGTGTTCAAGGGGCCGAATACTTTCGCAAGGCACTGTACCTCTCGTGTCTGAGCCTGTCATGCATTGGTGTAATAGGTGGCAGGGAAGTCAGGTGCAGGAGAGTCAAACTGAGTGTAAAATGGAGTCTTTTAATAAAGTTCCAAGAGTATGCTCCATAACAATAAATGTACAAACAAACCAAACATGGGTACGAGGACCCGACGCGCACCTATACAACAATCACACTATACTGACAATAAAACAATCTCTGACAAAGACACGAGGGGAAACAGAGGGTTAAATACACAACAGGTAATGAATGGGATTGAAAACAGGTGTGTGGGAAGACAAGACAAAACCAATGGAAAATGAAAAAAGGATCAATGATGGCTAGAAGACCGGTGACGTCGAACGCCGAGCACAGCCCGAACAAGGAGAGGCAACGACTTAGGCAGAAGTCGTGACAGAGCCGTTGAATTGCGACTCTACTTTGTCTCTATACTGACGCTTAGCTTGTTTGATTGTCTTGCGGAGGGAATAGCTACACTGTTTGTATTCGGTCATGTTTCCGGTCGCCTTGCCACGATTAAAAGCAGTGCTTTGCACTTTCAGTTTTGCGTAAATGCTGCCATCAATCCACATTTTCTGGTTGGAGAAGGTTTTAATAGTCGCCGTGGGTACAACATCACCGATGAACTTGCTAATAAACTTACTCACCGAATCAGCGTATACATCAATGTTGTTGTTCGATGCTATCCGGAACATATCCCAGTCCACGTGATCGAAGCAATCTTGAAGCGTGGAATCAGATTGGTCGGACCAGCGTTGAACAGACCTGAACACGGGCGTTTCCTGTTTTAGTTTCTGTCTATAGGCTTGGAGCAACAAAATGGAGTTGTGGTCAAATTTGCCAAAAGGAGGGCGAGGGAGGGCTTTGTATGCTTTGCGGAAGTTATACGTTACACCAGAATATGCCAGGGGGCTGTACCGACTCTGATAACGTATCCCAAGTGAGCCATGTTTCCATGAAACAGAGAACGTTACAATCTCTGATGTCTGTCTGGAAGGCAACCCTTGCTCAGATTTCGTCTACCTTGTTGTCAAGAGACTGGACATTGGCGAGTAGTATACGCGGGAGCGGTAGGCGATGTGCCCGTCTACGGAGCCTGACCAGAAGACCGCTCCGTCTGCCCTTTCTGCGGCGCCATTGTTTTGGGTCGCTTGCTGGGATCTGATCCATTGTCCTGGGTGGTGGACCAAACAGAGGATCCGCTTCGGGAAAGTCGTATTCCTGGTCATAATGTTGGTAAATTGACGTTGCTCTTATATCCAATAGTTCCTCCCGGGTGTATGTAATAAGACTTAGGATTTCCTGGGGTAACAACAGCCGTCATGATCACCTATGCATGTGTGATCTGTTGTGTGTCCTGGAGTGTGTGTTTAAGCATGTGTATGTGTATGCATGAATGAGTGATTGGGTTGTGTTATGTAAGTATATTGGTGTCCGCGAGTGTTCACCTGCTTTGTGATTTTGTTCGTGTGTGTTCAGGGGCGGATTGGCCATCAGGCATTTCGGTCAAAAGGGAAAAAATGGGTCGGTGTTTTAGAAATGCCAGGTTCACAGTCTGCCCTTGGGTGTATGTGTGTGCGTGCGAGTGTGTGTGTGATGCATGTCGAGCAGCCTGACACCTCTCCTCAAATCCATGAATATATTAATTATACTGCAGAATAGTGGAGTGGAGACAGGAACCAGCTCTACCCAGGTGTGTGTGTGTTTGTGTATAGTCTGACAGTATGCACTGCTTCTCACTACTGCCCTGCAGCCAGAAAGACACTGAGATACAGAGAGGGAGAGGGAGAGAGAGAGAAAAACACCTAGAGAAAGAGAGGGGGAGGAGGGGGATTGGATTTGGGGAGCAAGTGAAAAAATATCATCTAAAAGATGGACACGGGAAGAGAGAGATTAAGGGAGGGGAAGATTGGATGGGAGGAAAATGAGAGGGAGAGCTATGTGTACAGCTGTGTGCATGTGTGAGAGGTGTGTGACGTTTAAGATGAGGCAGGAACATTTTTGGGGGCCTTATTGTCCATTACAGCATATTGGATGATTGTCATTCGTAGTCCATTCACCTGGCTCAATGTAACATCAATAGGTTAAAGATACTACATGATACTCTAATTTTCCCTATACCCATCATGAGGTTACTACAACCTAGCCTATGAATGTAAGTTTACAACAAAGGTGCTCAGGTCAAGGGGAACATTTTGAGTAATCTAGTTGATTTCGGGTGTAATCATTAGTTCAAAAGTTGCAAACGAGAGGTTGTATTAGACAAATTCTGATATTTTTATCCCCGTTTCGTTCTGTTTAAGAAACTTTTTTCTACAGAAACAGCTAAATGACTTCACCCCTGATCACACACAAACACAGTTCACTTTCATAGCAGCCACATACAAACAGCATGATAATTTTCTCTCACCTTTTCACTTCGCTTGTGGACGTCCGTGCACAACACCAGGATGTCTGTGAACAGGCAAAAAAAAAAAACTTTCCAAGCAAACCTTCGTATCATAACCGCTAACCACTACACACATTGTTGTCACCATATTCAACATAGCTAGAATTAACGCGTTAGTAAACCCTCTTCAATCATGCAGTACAGTGTACAGTCCGCAAGCCTTTTAGCAGGTGGCAAAGAATTAATAAAACCAAAACCTTACCTCAACTTGGAAGATTTCCAGTGTTGTATAGCGGTAGCCAGCTAGCTAACAAAGCATCCCTCTCTGTTTGAGCCGGGTATTTGAGTCGGCTAAACTAGCTAGCTGCATTCACAAGCTAAGTGAAAATGAAAAAAATACAATGAAATCTCCCTCTCACATCTCATTCATTTTGAAAGAAATGAATTTGTTCAAAACTGTTCAACTATTGTCTTTCTTTCTCTTTTAGTCAACTATTCACCACATGTATGCACTGCTAGCTAGCAGTGCTACTCTTTCAGTACTATATTAATTTTCTGATCCTTTAATTGGGTGGACAACATGTCAGTTCATGCTGCAAGAGCTCTGATAGTTTGGAGGATGTCCTCCAAAGTTGTCATAATTACTGTGTAAGTCTATGGAAGGGGATGAGAACCATGAGCCTCCTAGGTTTTGTATTGGCTTCAAGAGGGCCACCATTGTTCCTGTTCCCAAGAAAGCTAAGGTAACTGAGCTAAACGACTACCGCCCCGTAGCACTCACTTCCGTCATCATGAAGTGCTTTGAGAGACTAGTCAAGGACCATATCACCTCCACCCTACCTGACACCCTAGACCCACTCCAATTTGCTTACCGCTCAAATAGGTCCACAGACGATGCAATCTCAACCACACTGCACACTGCCCTAACCCATCTGGACAAGAGGAATACCTATGTGAGAATGCTGTTCATCGACTACAGCTCGGCATTCAACACCATAGTACCCTCCAAGCTCGTCATCAAGCTCGAGACCCTGGGTCTCGACCCCGCCCTGTGCAACTGGGTACTGGACTTCCTGACGGGCCGCCCCCAGGTGGTGAGGGTAGGTAACAACATCTCCTCCCCGCTGATCCTCAACACTGGGGCCCCACAAGGGTGCGTTCTGAGCCCTCTCCTGTACTCCCTGTTCACCCACGACTGCGTGGCCACGCACGCCTCCAACTCAATCATCAAGTTTGCGGACGACACAACAGTGGTAGGCTTGATTACCAACAACGACGAGACGGCCTACAGGGAGGAGGTGAGGGCCCTCGGAGTGTGGTGTCAGGAAAATAACCTCACACTCAACGTCAACAAAACTAAGGAGATGATTGTGGACTTCAGGAAACAGCAGAGGGAACACCCCCTATCCACATCGATGGAACAGTAGTGGAGAGAGTAGCAAGTTTTAAGTTCCTCGGCATACACATCACAGACAAACTGAATTGGTCCACTCACACAGACAGCATCGTGAAGAAGGCGCAGCAGCGCCTCTTCAACCTCAGGAGGCTGAAAAATTTGGCTTGTCACCAAAAGCACTCACAAACTTCTACAGATGCACAATCGAGAGCATCCTGGCGGGCTGTATCACCGCCTGGTACGGCAACTGCTCCGCCCTCAACCGTAAGGCTCTCCAGAGGGTAGTGAGGTCTGCACAACGCATCACCGGGGGCAAACTACCTGCCCTCCAGGACAGCTACACCACCCGATGTTACAGGAAGGCCATAAAGATCATCAAGGACAACAACCACCCGAGCCACTGCCTGTTCACCCCGCTATCATCCAGAAGGCGAGGTCAGTACAGGTGCATCAAAGCTGGGACCGAGAGACTGAAAAACAGCTTCTATCTCAAGGCCATCAGACTGTTAAACAGCCACCACTAACATTGAGTGGCTGCTGCCAACACACTGACACTGACTCAACTCCAGCCACTTTAATAATGGGAATTGATGGGAAATTATGTAAATATATCACTAGCCACTTTAAACAATGCATACATATATACTGTACTCTATATCATCGACTGCATCCTTATGTAATACATGTATCACTAGCCACTTTAACTATGCCACTTTGTTTACATACTCATCTCATATGTATATACTGTACTCGATACCATCTACTGTATCTTGCCTATGCTGCTCTGTACCATCACTCATTCATATATCCTTATGTACATATTCTTTATCCCCTTACACTGTGTATAAGACAGTAGTTTAGGAATTGTTAGTTAGATTACTTGTTGGTTATTACTGCATTGTCGGAACTAGAAGCACAAGCATTTCGCTACACTCGCATTAACATCTGCTAACCATGTGTATGTGACAAATAAATTTGATTTGATTTGATTTGAAGTCAATGTACCCAGAGGAGGACAGAAGCTAGCTGTCCTCTGGCTACACCATGGTGCTACCCTACAGAGTGCTGCTGAGGCTACTGTAGACCTTCTTTACAAAACAGTGTGTTTTCATCATTTATTTGGTGACATTAATATATTTGGTATAGTTTTATGTAAAAAGGATAACTTTTTAAATGTTTCACTATTTTTATTTTTTATAAAATTCATTGAGGAGGATGGTCCTCCCCTTCCACCTCTGAGGAACCTCCACTGGTGTGCATGTGTATGCATGTGTGTCCAGTTCAACAGAACCGGATGATACTCATGTTCATGAGTTGTGTATCATACGTCATTGGGGCCCATTGACAAGTCAGGGAACGACAGGGATGAGCAGAGCCTATGGAACAGGACCACTTTAGGGGCTCTTGTACCAATCCCTCTGTAGCCAACAGGGCAGAACCAGGCCCAGACAGACAAAGAGAAGGAGAAGGAGAAGGAGAAGGAGAAGGGGAGAGAGAGAGAGAGAGAGAGAGAGAGAGAGAGAGAGAGAGAGAGAGAGAGAGAGAGAGAGAGAGAGAGAAAGAGAGAGGAAGAGAGAGGAAGAGAGAGGAAGAGGGTGGAAGAGAGACAGAGGATAGAGGGAGTGGAGGGAGAGAGAGTGGAAGAGATAGAGAGCAAAAAAGGGAGAAGAGATAGGACATGGATAATGATGGGTGATCCAGGGATGGTGTGATTCGTCATACATACAGCCCATGATTTTCATGTTAAAACTCTCAAATGGCTGCAGTGTGCATTTTTGAAGAGCATTTTTGGATCAGATGTGGGCGTGAATCCTACAAAGTGGTTGACTAACTCCTCTTCATTCACCATTTGATACCCAACCCTTAGCTAAATCTTCAATAATGCTATTCTACTTCCTCTCCTCTTTCCTTTCCCTCCTTCCCTGGGAGAGTGTGGTTCTGGTCAGAAGTGATGTGTTCAGGTATATCAGGCCTGGTTTGATGACTGACCTTTTTTATTCATGAAGCACCATTAGGAAGTCTTGAAGGGCTTCTTTTAAAGTGCTGATTCCAGGTCAAAATGACTAATTGGGGATAGATGACCATTGGGACCTAGGTAGAGACTGATAGGGTGTTCATAGGCTTTTAACCATTCATTAAACTACAACTAGATGGATGAATGACTGGATGGATTGATGGCTGAAGGACAAGTGGAATGATTGGACGAAGTGATGAAAGGTAGAAGATGAACCATTGATGAAAGGTAGAGAAGGAGGGAAGGAAGATGTGTTCTAATATGTGTTCTGGTCCAGTCCTCTCCTCTCGAATCAGTCCGGTAATTAAGTGCCCAATAGAGTTTTAAACACCTCTACCGTCACCTTGGTCTTAGCTCAGCATTATTTATCTCACTGTAGAAATCAATACACACTGAGGAAGTTTCTTAATCTACACAGTTTCTGTTTTGTTAAATGCAAATCAGTTATCACCAGCAATATCCTTCTGTCTTTCTTTTTTTCTCTCTTTGTCTAATACTATTACTTTTACTCCCTCTCTGTGTCTCTATCTCTCTGTCTCTATCTCTCTCTTAGCTCCTACATACATAAATAAATTCTCTCTCTTTTTTCTCTGTTTTCCAGGATCACATTCGTCCACCTGCCATTCCAGAGTAAATGGCTGTACATCGGCACAGAGAAAGGAAACATCCACATCGTCAACGTGGAGTCGTTCACACTCTCAGGCTACGTCATCATGTGGAACAAAGCCATCGAACTGTGAGTGGAGCTTTACTCTGGTGGAATGGAGAGCCCTATCAAAGAACATCTTACAGTTGTAGGATCTTAATTTGATCACTCTTTTGTTGCTGAGAATTTTCAGTGTGGGAAATGCAGATGAACTTCATGATTTGCATAAATTCACTGAAAATCCATACTGACACACGGTTATATAAACATTATTGCACTTTTATTGTAGCCTACTCAAGCAAAATGATGGAATCAATATTCAAATCCTGTTGCTGCAGGATTATTTTGCTGTGACAATATAGGTCAAATTCAGATCCTACATCTGTAGTCTCTCTAGGCTTAATCCACAACTGGTGGCTTTACTAACCGCAGTTGTGAAGTAGAAAGGATGTGAATCACTAGTTCTGAATCTTAGTTACTAGACCTCTTCAACACTAGTATTAAGACACTGCTATTTCACAGGGTGTTTGTGTTGCTGTTGACATACCTCATGTTGTTTCTGCTCTAGAGCTCTTGCATAATTCACTCGTGACCTTTTTAGCATTTTCCTCATCCTGTCTCTTCCTGTCTCATAGTGAGGGATGGAACAGGTGTCTCTTAAGATCAGTGTTGGCCATGTACAGATGTCCTGTGTCAACAGTGCTGAGGGGAAAGGAAGAAGGAAAGTAGAGGAGACGGGAAGGGAGAGGGGAGAGGAGATGAGACAGGCAAGAAAAAGAGACGAGGAATAGAGGATAGGAAAGAGACTGGGGTTGATAGAGGAGGGTGGGGGTTTAGGAGAGGTGAAGGGTAGATGAGAGGAAGGAGGGAGGAAGTAGAGAAATAGAAGGAGGTTGGGGTAGACAAGTAGGAGAGAGGTAGAGGTGGGTTACAAGGAAGGAAGTAGTGTGAACGGGTGACAGTATGGGTCTCTAAGGAGTCGTGCCTGCCAGTCCTGAAGCTGCCATGGTATTTCCAGACTAAAGGTGTGTGTGTGTGTGTGTGTGTGTGTGTGTGTGTGTGTGTGTGTGTGTGTGTGGCCCATATCCAGTTCTGATGACAACAGTATTTCTGCACACAAAGGCTTTATGATTATACAGGAGCTTCAGATGGCACTTTCTCTCTCCTTCTATCTCTCCCTTCTCTCTCTCTCTACCTCTCTTTTTCTGTCTCATCTTATTGTGGGCTGCGGGTATGCAAGGTAGATACCTCTTCTGCCTTTATCTTCTCCTATTGTCCTCTTTGGAGCTGTCATCAGAGAGGGACTGTGGAGTGGGCGTCTCAGAGACAATGTGCTCTCTATTTTACACCACCTCAGTATTACACTGCATAGAAAGAAATACACCCAAGCAGAGCACAGAACATTACAGAGTGGAACAGAACACTGTCAAGAAGATTACCAGGACGTACTGCAGCACTCAGTACTACAGCAGAACACTGTCGTTCAGTTTGGTTCTGTAAGGGATTTCTTCCATTGACGGAGAGGCGGACCAAAGCGCAGCGTGGTTATTTTGATTCATGTTTTAATAAATCACTTCACATGAACAAACTTACAAAAACAAGAAATGTGAAAACCCCAAACCGTCCTATCTGGTGCAGACACAGAGACAGGAACAATCACCCACAAACACACAGTGAAACCCAGGCTTCCTAAGTATGATTCTCAATCAGAGACAACTAATGACACCTGCCTCTGACACCTGCCTCATACTAGGCCGAAACATAGAAATACCCAAAATATAGAACAAACAAACATAGACTGCCCACCCAACTCACGCCCTGACCATACTAAATAAAGACAAAACAAAGGAAATAAAGGTCAGAACGTGACAGGTTCTGTTTTAGTTTAGTAATATGTGGAGAAAAGACCCAAGTACTTGTAGGAAACAGTAAGGTATTGTCATGTCTTTACTATCACTAATTTTGAAGACTGTTATTTTATCAAATCAATTCTCTATGTGTAATTATTATTACGTGATTCAACTAATCATGTAAAGTTAATTAACTAGGAAGTTGGGTCACCAAGGAAAATGTTGATTTACAGAGGTATAATTTTCCAAATATAACTCTTCAGATATTGTTTATGCCTGATTGATTAGTCATTCTCATGAATGTATTATTGTTACCTTGTTACTCTCATTTTTTTTACATTTTTTAATTTAACCTTTATTTAACCAGGTAGGCAAGTTGAGAACAAGTTCTCATTTACAATTGCGACCTGGCCAAGATAAAGCAAAGCAGTTCAACACATACAACGACACAGAGTTACACATGGAGTAAAACAAACATACAGTCAATAATACAGTATAAACAAGTCTATATACGATGTGAGCAAATGAGGTGAGATAAGGGAGGTAAAGGCAAAACAAGGCCATGGTGGCAAAGTAAATACAATATAGCAAGTAAAACACTGGAATTGTAGATTGGCAGTGGAAGAATGTGCAAAGTCCAAACATCATAAAGTTCTGCACGAACAAACAAATAAAATATTCAGCAATATTCAAATTTGCCTAATTTTTTATTTACTAACTAACTAAATAATCACAGAAATACACAACAAAGATATGTCACGCCCTGACCCTCGATAGCTTTTTATGTCTCTATTTTTGGTTTGGTCAGGGTGTGATTTGGGTGGGCATTCTATGTTCATGTTTCTATGTTTTCTATGTCTTTGTGTTTGGCCAGGTATGGTTCTCAATCAGGGACAGCTGTCTATCGTTGTCTCTGATTGGGAATCATACGTATGGAGCTTTTTTCCCTCCTTCTGTGTGGGATCTTGTTCTTTGTTTGTGTGCAGTTAGTTTGCACAAGGAAGCTGTTTAGTCGTTGGTTTCTTTCTTTCTTTCTTCTTTTATTTTCTTTTCTTTTTTTCTTTTCTTTTCCTTTCTTTCTTGTTTTGTCTAAAGTTTAACTTCAGTAATATGTGGAACTCAAGGAACGCTGTGCCTTGGTCTCATCCTCCCGACGACAGCCGTTACAAGATATTGGTTACTAACAATGATAGAAAAGTCCCTAGTGGGCTAAGCCGATATGACAGCTTGGTAGACAAAAGGAAATGGGTGGGACTGAGAGAGCGGGAAAGACAAATTGGATTCATTACACACAGTCTATAATTATATTAATTGAAATGCCAATCCTTTGCACAAGAACGGCCGCTCTTTCGAGAATAATTGCAATGTATATATATTTACGCCCATATGTCGTTGTTGTCTTCTCAGTTGGAATCCTTGATTGTCCTGTAGGGTTAATCAGAGTCTCTGGTTAACTTTCCTAGAAGTCACAATATCTTTCGTGGTTGTAGGTGGTTAGAATGTATGCTTCAGAGTACCACTCAGACATGTTCTCATAGAATAGATGCTTCGGCGGTTGACAGTATTCTCGTTCTAGACTTACATCATTTCTAGCTGCTGACTAGTAATAAAACATCTAAGATTTGCTCTTATTCTATAGGGATCGATAGTCTCAGAGTTTAATCATTTCCAGCCGTGTAGCCAATGCTCCACGTGGTATCGTTTTTTCCTTTGGTAGAGTTGTAGTTTAAACCACTTCACACAGCTGCCTCACGCGGCATGTTTTGGTCTGGTGTGAATTTCTTCAGGAGCGAGTATTATCCTCTGTCGAAGAAGGGCGGTTCTATGAAGCCTAATGTGATGTCTGGGCTCACAGGGGTGTGGCCACTGACTAGTTAATCTTGATATGAAAATCCATACTCTCATTTAGAAGGTTAATATCACATTACATCTTTTCACAAATCGTTTAATGTTTAATCACATACGTTTCACAATATTTAGATGTAAACCTGACAGCTGGGAAATGTACACTTTAAGAGATACCGTTATATGTGTTTCCTGTCCTTCATGAGATCACTAAATGAAACAGTCGTCATAACTGTCCCTTTAGTGGACCATTCCTACATTCTCGAAAGTAGAAATATTGTTTAATTCTCCCATTATGGGAATTTAGGAGTTTGGCCAAGTCTAGTCCTTTGGTCTCTCTCTGTGCTCTCTGCCAGGAATTTATGACAGATAATAAAGAGAGGGGGGGGGGGGGGGGGGGGTCACGATCTACACCCAGAAATGGCCACTTCATGACAGTATACACTGGAGTTGTGTCCTACTATCATACTAGGCATAGTAAAGAAGAGCATGGAGTACTACAGCACAGCTTGAGGGGTATCACAGAATTCAATGGCACGTTATTTAAAAGAAGAACCACTGTATACGTTTCCCCCTAGCTTCAAGAGGTTACTAGTTATCACCCTCCTTGTAGTCGTAGAACTACCCATCCCGGATCCGGTATATTTGTCATCAGCAACGCTGAATAGCATAGCGCAACAGTCAACAAATATTACTAGACAATATTCATATTCATGAAATCACAAGTGAAATATAGCTAAACACAGCTTAGCCTTTTGTTAATCAACCTGTCATCTCAGAATTTGAAATTATGCTTTACAGCAAAAGCAATACAAGCATTTGTGTAAGTTTATAGATAGCCTAGCATAGCATTATGTACACTTAGCATCAGGAAGCTTGGTCACAAAAATCAGAAAAGCAATCAAATTAACCGTTTACCTTTGATGATCTTTGGCTGTTTTCACTCACGAGACTCCCAGTTAGACAGCAAATGTTCCTTTTGTTCCATAAAGATATTTTTTATATCCAAATACCTCCGTTAGTTTGGTGCGTTATGCCCAGGAATCCACTGGAAATAGCGGTCACGACAACGCAGACAAAAATTCCAAATTATATCCATAATGTCAACAGAAACATGGTAAACATTTTTTATAATCAACCCTCAAGGTGTTTTTCAAATATCTATTCTATAATATTTCAACCGGGACAGTTGGCTTTTCACTAGGATCGGGAGGAACAATGGCCAACTCTCTCTTTTGCGCAAAAATCACTCTGAGAGCCCCCACCTGACCACTTATGTAATGTGGTCGTTCACGCTCATTCTTCAAAATAAAGGCCTGAAACTATGTCTGAAGGCTGTAGACACCTTAGGGAAGCCATAGAAAAAGGAATCTGGTTGATATCCCTTTCAATGGTCAATAGGGATGCATAGGAACACAGAGCTTTCAAAATAAGAGTCACTTCCTGGTTGGATTTTTCTCAGGCTTTTGCCTGCAATATCAGTTCTGTTATACTCACAGACAATATTTTTACAGTTTTGGAAACTTTAGAGTGGTTTCTATCCTAAGCTGTACATTATATGCATATTCTAGCATCTGGTCCTGAGAAATAGGCCGTTTACTTTGGGAACGTTATTTTCCAAAAAATAAAAATAGTGCCCCCTAGCTTCAAGAGACCAGTCATCACCCTCCCTGTAGTCATCACTTAAACCAGTCATCACCCTCCCTGTAGTCATCACATAAAGTTACACTGTGTGTGTTTGACTCACTTCTGTGTACTGAGCGACTTTACCAGGAACTGCTGACCACACACACACACACACACACACACTATGACACACAGTTCATGTGAACACCAGAGGGTGTCCTCTCTCTCCCTCCCAGCCCTCCCCCCTCTTTATTCTTGTATGTTGCCTCTTGCTGCCCCTGCCTGCTGCCCCTGCCTGTCTGTATGTGTGGGTGTCTGTGTGTGTGTTTGTGTGTTCCCTCCCACCTAGTTTCAGCCCTCACTGGGTCCTAACTGGGCCTAGAGATCAGGCCCTACTGTGCCATCCAAACCTCCAGGCCTGTCGGGTGTGATGCTCATGGATAGACCCAGCACTGTAACTTTGCCCGTGGGGAGTAATCTATCACCCAGTCCTCCAGGAGACCCAGATCAGTAGCAGAGCTGACCCACCAGTCCTCACACTCCACTCCACCACAGGGGTTGGCTGCAGATTGATTGGCTGAAAATTACAGACTGAAAGAAAGAATGAAAGCCTTGAGATGAATGTCACCCTCTGTGATGAATGGGACCCTCTCTGTTGAATGTCACCCTCTCTGATGAGTTACCCTCTCTGGGGAATGTCACCCTCCCTAATGAATGTCACCCTCTCTGATGAGTCAACCTGTCTGACGAGTCACCCTCTCTGATGAATGTCACCCTGTCTGATGAAAGTCACCTTCTGTGATGATTCACCCTCTCTGATCAATGTCACTCTACCTGATGAGTCAATCTCTCTGATGAATGTCAGCCTGTCTGCTGAGTCATCCTCTCTGATGAATGTCACTCTGTCTGATGAATGTCACCCTGTCTGTTAAAAGTCACCCTGTCTGATGAGTCACACACTCTGATGAAAGTCACCTTCTCTGACGAGTCACCTTTTCTGATCAATGTCACCCTCTCTGAATGTCACTCTGTCTGATGAATGTCACCCTGTCTGTTAAAAGTCACCTTCTCTGATGAGTCACACTCTCTGATGAATGTCACCATCTCTGATAAATGTCACACTGTCTGATGAGTCACCCTGTTTGATGAATGTGGCCCTCTTTGATAGGTCACACTCTCTGATATGTTCGCCAAAAGAGAGATTAGGGTCCAGAGTAATGCCGAGGTCCTTCTCAGTTTTATTTGAGACGACTGTTCAACCATCAAGATTAACCTGTTGAGTGTAGGGGGCAGTATTTTGATGTTTGGATGAAAAACTTACCCAAATGAAACTGCCTATTTCTCAGGCCCAGAATCTAGAATATGCATAGAATTGTCAGATTATGATAGAAAACACTCTAAAATTTCCAAAACTGTAAAAAATATAGATTTGAGTTTAGCAGAACTGATATTGCAGGCAAAAACCTGAGGAAAGTCCAACAAGGAAGTGCCTAAGATAAACAAATATCCCTATTCCATTGCATGCTTTCCCTCCATTTAAAGGGATATCAACCAGATTCCTTTCTCCATGGCTTCCAGATGGCGAGAACAGTCATTAGACATGGTTTCAGGCTTTTATTCTGAAAAATGAGCGAGAACGATCACATTGCGTCAGTGGATGGGTTTTGCATGCGCAACAGCTTGGAGTAGACATTTTCTCTCTCTCTCCTATTGAAAAAGCTACAGTCCGGTTGAAATATTATTGATTATTTATTGTAAAAACAACCTGAGGATTGATTATAACAAAATGTTTCTACGAACTTTACGGATACTTTTTGGAATTTTTGTCTGCCCCGTCGTGTTCGCTCGAGCCTGTGGATTTCTGAACAAAACCCGCCAACCAAATGGAGGTATTTTGGATATAAAAATAATCTTTATGGAACAAAAGGAACATTTATTGTGTAACTGGGAGTCTCGTGAGTGCAAACGCCCGAAGATCATCCAAGGTAAGTGATTCATTTTATTGCTTTTCTGACTTTCGTGACCAATTTAGTTTGCTGCTAGCTGTTTGTAATGTTTTGTCTGCTGGGAGAGATGTCCTAACATAAACGCTTGGATACCTTTGCTGTAAAGCTTTTTTTTAAATCTGACACGCCAGGTGGATTAACAACAAGCTAAGCTCTGTTTTGCTATATTGCACTTGTGATTTCATGAAAATTTTATATTTTTAGTAATATAATTTGATTTTGGCGCTCTGCAATTTAGCGGATGTTGACGAAAATTATCCCGCTAACGGGATGGGTGCGCCAAGAAGTAATTGTCAGATTTAACAGAAGATTTCTTTGTTTCTTGGGACCTAGAACAAGCATCTCTGTTTTGTCTGCATCTCTGTTTTGCCATCCACTTCCTTATATCTGAAACACAGGCTTCTAGCGAGGGCAATTTTTGGGCTCCACCATGTTTCATTGAAATGTACAGCTGTGTGTCATCCGCATAGCAGTGAAAGTTAACATTATGTTTTCGAATGACATCCCCAAGAGGTAAAATATATTGTGAAAACAATAGTGGTCCTAAAACGGAACCTTGAGGAACACCAAAATATACAGTTGATTTGTCAGAGGACAAACCATTCACAGAGACAAACTGATATCTTTCCGACAGATAAGATCTAAACCAGGCCAGAACTTGTCCGTGTAGACCAATTTGGGTTTCCAATCTCTCCAGAAGAATGTGGTGATCGATGGTATCAAAAGCAGCACAAAGGTCTAGGATGCAGAGCCTCGGTCTTATGCATTTAAAAGGTCATTTACCACCTTCACAGATGCAGTCTCAGTGCTATAATGGGGTCTAAAACCAGACTGAAGTATTTCGAATACATTGTTTGTCTTCAGGAAGGCAGTGAGTGGCTGCGCAACAGCATTTTTAATTTTTTTTGAGAGGAATGCAAGATTCCATATAGGCCGATAGTTATATTTTCTGGGTCAAGGTTTGGCTTTTTCAAGAGAGGATTCATTACTGCCACTTTTAGTGGCACGTTTATTATGTTCAACATAGGAGGGCCAGGCACAGGGAGCAGCTCTTTCAGTAGTTTAGTTGGAATAGGGTATGCAGCTTGATGGTTTAGAGGCCATGATTATTTTCATCATTGTGTCAAGAGATATAGTACTAAAACACTTGAGTGTCTCCCTTGATGCTAGGCCCTGGCAGAGTTGTGCAGACTCAGGACAACTGAGCTTTGGAGGAATATGCAGATTTAAAGAGGAGTCCGTAATTTGCTTTCTAATGATCATGATCTTTTCCTCAAAGAAGTTTATGAATTTATTACTGCTGAAGTGAAAGCCATCCTCTCTTGGAGAATGCTGCTTTTTAGTTAGATTTGCGACAGTATCAAAAATAAATTTCGGATTGTTCTTATTTTCCTCAATTAAATTGGAAAAATAGGATGATCGAACAGCAGGGAGGGCTCTTCGATACTGCACGGTACTGTCTTTCCAAGCTCGTCGGAAGACTTCCAGTTTGGTGTGGCGCCATTTCCGTTCCAATTTTCTACAAGCTTGCTTCAGAGCTCGGGTAATTTCTGTATTCCAGTGAGCGAGTTTCTTATGTCAAATGTTTTTAGTTTTTAGGGGTGAAACTGCATCTAGGGTATTGAGCAAGGTCAAATTGAGTTCCTCAGTTAGGTGGTTAACTGAATTTTGTCCTCTGACAATCCTAGGCAGAGGGAGTCTGGAAATGCATCAAGGAATTGTTGGGTTGTCTGAGAATTTATAGCACGACTTTTGATGCTCCTTGGTTGGGGTCTGAGCAGATTATTTGTTGTGATTGCAAACGTAATAAAATGGTGGTCCGATAGTCCATGATTATGAGGAAAAACATTAAGATCCACAACATTTATTCCATGGGACAAAACTAGGTCCAGAGTATGACTGTGGCAGTGAGTAGGTCCAGAGACATGTTGGACAAAGCCCACTGAGTCGATGATGTCTCCGAAAGCCTTTTGGAGTGGATCTGTGGACTTTTCCATGTGAATATTAAAGTCACATAAAAATTTGAATATTATCTGCTATGACTACAAGGTCCGATAGGAATTCAGGGAACTCAGTGAGGAACGCTGTATATGGCCCTGGAGGTCTGTAAACAGTAGCTATGAAAAGTGATTGAGTAGGCTGCACAGATTTCATGACTAGCTCAAAAGAAGAAATTGAAATTTGTTATCGTAAATGTTAGCAACACCTCCACCTTTGCGGAATGCACGGGAGATATGGTCACTAGTGTAACGAGGAGGTGAGGCCTCATTTAACACAGAGACAATTACTCGATGCCAACACATCTTTCTAGCTGATTTACACGCTGAAGCTATGTTGTGCTTGGTGACCTCTGACGGTTTCATCCTAACATTCTTGGTGCCGACGTGGATAACAATATCTCTATACTCTCTACACTCGCCAGTTCTAGCTTTAGCCAGCACCATCTTCAGATCAGCCTTAACGTCGGTAGCCCTGCCCCCTGGTAAACAGTGTATGATCTCTGGATGATTAGTTTTAAGTCTAATACTGCAGGTAATGGAGTCACCAATGACTAGGGTTTTCAATTTGTCAGAGCTAATGGTGGGAAGCTTCAGCGTCTCAGACCCCGTAACGGGAGCCCCCCAGGGGTGGGTGCTCAGTCCCCTCCTGTACTCCCTGTTCACCCACGACTACATGGCCAGGCACAACTCCAACCATCATTACGTTTTCAGACACCACACCAGTGGTATGCCGGATCACCGACGACGACGAGAGAGCCTATAGGGAGGAGGTCAGAGACCTGGCCGGCTGGTGCCAGAATAACAACCTATCCATCAACGTAACCAAGACTAAGGAGATGATTGTGGACTACAAGAAAAGGAGTACCGAGTACGCCCCCATTCTCATCGACGGGGCTGTAGTGGAGCAGGTTAAGAGCTTCACGTTCCTTGGTGTCCACATCACCAACAAACTAGAATGGTCCAAACACACCAAGACAGTCGTGAAGAGGGCACGACAAAGCCTATTCCCCCTCAGGAAACGAAAAAGATTTGGCATGGGTCCTGAGATCCTCAAAAGGTTCTACAGCTGCAAAATCGAGAGCATTCTGACTGGTTGTATCACTGCCTGGTACGGCAATTGCTCCGCCTCCGACCGCAAGGCACTACAGAGGGTAGTGCGTATGGCCCAGTACATCACTGGTGCTAAGCTGCCTGCCATCTAGGACCTCTAACTAGGCGGTGTCAGAGGAAGGACCTAAAAATTGTCAAAGACCCCAGCCATCCCAGTCATAGACTGTTCACCTCTACTACCGCATGGCAAGCTGTACCGAAGTGCCAAGTCTAGGACAAAAAGGCTTCTCAACAATTTTTACTCCCAAGCCATACGACTCTTGAACAGGTAATCAAATGGCTACCGCACTATTTGCATTGTGTGCTCCCCCCAACCCCTCTTTTACACTGCTGCTACTCTGTGTTTATCATATATGGACAGTCAATTTAACTATACATTCATGTACATATGTACATACTACCTTAATTGGCCCGACCAACCAGTGCCCCGCACGTTGGCTAATCAGGCCATTGCGTTGTGTCCCGCAACCCACCACCCG